>NC_141033.1:2052500-2077500 GCF_052040795.2 Danio rerio
AAACCCATAAGCTAGAAATCATAATTCAAGTGCCCTCACATGGGGAGTGTTGCCTAAAAATATATACCAGTATTTCTGACTAGGTAATCACCTATTGGAAATGTAATCTGTAATCACAACGTCATATGTGCATTTTAAATCCTGAAGAAGGAAAAATACATTTTTTGTGACTCTCTAATGTGTCCTTTGTTCTAGTAAATGTTAAAAAAAATTATTTATAACATTATTAATTTTTACATTTTGCTCCACGTTGTTTATATAGCAAATCAATTTGCACCCCTCGTCGGATTTTTTGGGTGTGCTGGTCTGAAAAGGAGGTGTGTTAAGGCGCATTGTTGGTGTGTTGCTATTTTGATGAACTGAAATAATCCGCACCATTGACCAACTAAAAGCTGCTCTAAAGTCCAGCGCAGTTAGTTATGTGGGCCCAAACGCTTACACATTGCTTAATACACACAGGATGTACTGCAATGCACAAATATATTTACAGATGAAAACAATTAAAGGACTAACATTTATTAATCTACTATCATTATTATTATTATTATTTTTATCATTATTATTATTATTATTATTATTGTTACTATTTACTACATAAATATAAAAACCACTGCCTGCATGCCTTATCTGGGGGGGACTTTTTTCAGTTTGTTCATGACAACCTGCATAAATATAATGTTATTATTACTAGTTTAATATTTATTATATGCATATTTATATTTGTTTTAGGAAAAAACTGTTGAGATTTGTCCACCTGTCGGGTTTTGGAGACAATTTTTGACCAGTCTTTGTTATTATTGTTGATTGAATCGATTGCTGGAAATTTGAACTGAATTTAGAAATAGTTTTGAAACAAATCTCTGCGCTTAACAAATAAAATTAAATATGTGGGCTAATGGATGTGTTTAGTGGAGTGAGTTTCCACTGTTTTCTCACTCCACCAAAGTAAAGGAGTAAAGTGTAAAAGTAAAGTAAAGAGAAAGTAAAGAGGCTGAATGGAGGAGGCTCGTTCTTTATCCTCGCACTGCAGATGCTCTGTTTAACTGTTTTCACGCTAGTGAAGGTTCAGTTTTTACGCTTACAAAGTCCGCCATGTAAATAGCAAATGTGCCATAGAGTGACACAACTTCCAGCTGCAACCCATCACTGGGAAACACCCATACACTTTCATTCACACATATACACTACAGACAATTTAACTTACCCAATTCACCTATAGAGCATGTGTTTGGACTGTGTGGGCAAACGGAGCACCCAGAGGAAACCCACGCCAATATGAGGAGAACATGCAAACTCCACACAGAAATGACCCAGCTGAGGCTCGAATCAGTGACCTTTTTGCTCTGAAGCGATCTTGCTATCCACTGAACCACTGTGTTGTCCCTGGATCTCTTCAAATAAAACCTTTAATGGCATCAGGGCTGAAGTGGCAAGAATAAAATTGAGTTAAAGTTATATCCACACATGTATTCGTTTTGAATAGGGACAACTTGTGACAGGCTCCCTATATTGTGCTTTGAATATTCGGTTTGACCTAACATGAAAGTGTGACTTCAAAACAGCATTAGCATTGTCAAAAACTACTGTTCTGAAATAATATTACTAAGAAGAAAGTCTAAATGTGCGAATATAAAATGAACTTTACCTCGATGAGAAAATGATGTGCATCCTTAGGGAGTCTTGTTTATCCACAGGCTTGTTTCCATATTTTTTTCCAACCCAGGCTCATTCTGGAAACGTAGTCCCGTGGATGTTTCTGGAGACTGCAAAATACGTCCCGGGAGGTACGTATTTGATTTCGTGAATCCATGAGAGGCCGCTGTGTATGCTGTTTCGCATCTCGAACGTCTCTTGCGAGCGCCGTTCGCGCCCGCGCTGTTCTCACGTAAAGCCACTGGAGGCTGCTGTCAAGAGACCGTCTGTTTGACTGACTTAATGATTGACTGAGCGACCAACCAATCGGCCGACCCACCCTCCTCCTCCTTCCTTAAACCCAACCGGTTTTACCCATTGATCCGCCCGCCCACTTGCTTCCCTAAACCTAAGCAACAATTTACAAAAGCCGTCCAGAAAAAGAAAACCCCTCGTCTGATTTTCACCTTGTTCTTGGATTTTACCACATTCTCACCCTGTTATTCACTCGTTGACTTTATTTCAACCCAAGCTCATTTTGGAACTGTAGCCCCGCGGACGTTTCTGGAGACCGCAATTTATGTGGCCGGAGGTACGTACGGCCGTGTTTAGTTTTTTTCGAGGGAATGCTGCGGGACGGTGTGGCGCCGCTCCTCTCCTCCTCTTCGCGCTCGCCGGCCGACGGCTTGCCTTCCAAGTGAAGGGCTTTCCCGATGCAACCAGTTTGTCCGCTTAGCTCACAGCGTTGCGTCTGCGAAGTAGAGGCCCCAGAGGAGGAGGAGGAGCCGGCCACGGGGACGACGATCGGGAATGAGTCCGGGGAACAGCGGTTCCAGAAATCAGGTAAGATGAAAAACAGAATCCGAAAAATAAGGGCGAGAACGTGGTGGGATCCAAAAACGCGGTAGAAATCAAAGACGAGGGCTTTTGCTTTGTTTTGTTTTTCTGGACGGCTTTTGCAAACCGTCGCTCGGGTTTAGGGAAGGAGGAGGAGGGGGAGGAGGGCGGTCGGGTCGGCCGATCCGGCGGCTTTTAGCGCGAGAACAGCGTGGGCGCGAACGGCGCGCGCTCCCAAGAGGCGCCCGAGACGCGGAAAAATGAGCACAGCGGCGTCTCGCGGATCCGCGAAAACAAAAACCGCTCGAATACGTACCTTCCGGGACGTATCTCGCAGTCCGCAGAAATGTCCGCAGGGCTACGTTTCCACAATGAGCCCGGGTTGCTTTATTTTGTGGATTCTGTTTTTGTCTCACCTGGTTTCTGGAACCGCTCTTTCCCAGACTCGAACCCAATCATCGCCGTCAGCTCCTCTTCGCATCTCCACTCCATCGACATACACGACAAGCTAACTGGACAAACTGGTTGCAGCGGGAAAGCCCTCCACACGGAGGTAAGCGGTTAGTCGGCGAGTGCGAAGAGGAACGTCGTCATACCGCCCCGTAGCGTTCGCTTCAGAATCGTCTTCTGGACTACGTTTTCAGAGTGAGTTGGGTTGTTTAGAATATTTAAAATCCTTTATTAAGCAATTACATCTGAACACCTTGTTCTAAAGCGATCCACATATTTATTATTACAGTAGGTATCTGTGGTGATTGCGGAGAACTCACAGCAACAATCTTTACAGTACAGGGTGATTATTTATGCTAGTAAGGATTTAGTTAATTAATTGCATGGATAACAGCCAGGATTCTGTTAATCGCTTTATAACACACTCTGTGCTGTGGGCTCATCTGACATGGCACCAGGAAAGAGAAAGCAAAGGGAGAACTTCTGATTCACCAATACACTCCCTGACAGAAGACTTGTTGTCAATCTCAGTTGTGAGAACAGCAAATATTAACTTGACTTCTAGCGGATTATTTGGAAAAGTGGCAGAAGGTGGATTTCTCCTGAATCTTCTGTTGAACTGCATCCCAACCATCACTAATACTGCAGAAGACCTACTGGAACCTGGAAGTTTGGTGAAGGAGAAATCATGGTTTGGGGTGACATTCAGTATTGGGGTGTGCGAGAGATCTGCAGAGTGGATGATCAACATCAACAGCCTGAGGTATCAAGACATTTGTGCTGCCCATTACATTACAAACCACAGGAGAGGGACAATTCTCCAGCAGGATAGCGCTCCTTCTCATACTTCAGCCTCCACATCAAAGCTCCCGAAAGCAGAGAAGGTCAAGGTGCTCCAGGATTGGCCAGCCCAGTCACCAGAGATGAAAATTATTGAGCATGTCTGGGGTAAGATGAAGGAGGAGGCGTTGACTATAAACCAAAGAGTCTTGATGAACTCTGGGAGTCCTGCAGGAAGGCTTTCTTCTTCATTCCAGATGACTTTATTAATCAGTGATTTGAGTCATGTCAGAGATGTATGGATGCAGTCCTCCAAGCTCATGATGGAGTCAGACACAGTATTCATTCTGTCTCCACTGCAGCAGGACTTTATATTCTGTACTGGACATTATTTCTGTTCAGTGATGAGACTTTAGTCTAAGCAGAGTCAGACCGCACTGTCCTCATCAAATCAGTCAAAATCAAGGCATGATCACATTTTATTGTGGTCAAATAAGTGTAATCTAGAGGCCTTTGCTTTTCATATAAGCCACTTCTGATGCCAAATGATCAAATAGAAGTCAACTTATTATTTGTGTTCCTAAAACTATAGGATGGACGACAAGACTTTTGTCAGGTAGTGTAGAATATTTAGAGGAGGAAGACCCAAAGAGAAAGTCAAGTTGGAAAGATAGAGAGAGAATGATATTATGAGACAAACGAGGGACATGGAGAAACCTGGAGGAAGAGGCAAGGGTATCAAGAATATGATGAGACAAAATGATGAAATAAGGAGAGAAGTTGCAGCAAGGGAAAAGTTCTTGAGTTTAACGAAGGCTGTTGCTGAATCACAAGCCAAAAATAATACAGGTCTGCCTAATTTTTAGTTTTATGGCTTTGTACATTATGCAATGTTTGTTTTTAATTACCAATAGACTGTAAAGTAAACTCTGTTGATACGATATGAAATATTCATTCATTCATTTTCTTGTCAGCTTAGTCCCTTTATTAATCTGGGGTCGCAACAGCGGAATGAACCGCCAACTTATCCAGCAAGTTTTTACGCAGCGGATGCCCTTCCAGCCGCAACCCATCTCTAGGAAACATTTACACACACATTCACACTCATACACTACGGACAATTTAGCCTACCCAATTCACCTGTACCACATGTCTTTGGACTGTGGGGGAAACCGGAGCACCCGGAGGAAACCCACGCAAAGGCAGGGAGAACATGCAAACTCCACACAGAAACACCAACTGAGCCGAAGTTTGAACCAGCGACCCAGCGACCTTCTTGCTGCGAGGCGACAGCACTACTGTCACCGACTCGGTCCCAGTCATTCCCCTCGCTGGCCAGCAGAGGCCGCCATCCCCGGATTTCTAAGAATTACATCATCCACCTAGACTGATCGTGCACACACCTGAACTGAATCCAGTTAATGACCCACGCTCCCTATATAAGCCACACTCAAACTCCAGTTCACTGCGAAGTCTTGTTTCAGCCCCGGCCAGCATTACTGAGCGTTATATCCTGCCTGATCTCCTGTGCATACTCCAGCCCGTTTCTGACTCTGCTTTGTCTTCTGCCTGCCCACGACCCAAGCCTGATACATGGACTCTGATACTCGCTGCCTGCCCTTGATCCAAGCCTGATACACGGACTCTGAATCACGCCGCCTGCCTCTGACCCTTGCCTGGTAAATCACTCTGTGTCTGTCAGCCGCCAGCCTTGAGACCTTTACTGCTACTGTCGATGTGTGTTTGCACCTTTGTGCATATTGTATGTTTGAGTAAGTGTGATTAATAAATACTGCATAATGGATCCCTCTGTGTCAGTCTCCACGTTACAACTACCTACTGCGCCACTGCCTCGCCCCGATATGAAATATATATCATTTATTCATTTATTTATTTTCCTCCGGCTTAGTCTCTTTTTTCAACATGGGTTGCCACAGCGGAATGAACCACTAACTATTCCAGCATATGTTTTGCACATCGAATGCCCTTCCAACAACCCAGGGGAAAACGTAGTCCCGCGGATGTTTCTGGAGACCGGGAATTATGTAGCCGGAGGTACGTATGGCTGCGTTTAATTTTTTAAGCAACGCTATGGGGCGGTGTGACTACGTTCCCTTTCGGAAGAGCGGTTCCAGAAATCAGGTAAGAAAACAAAAACAAAATCCAAAAAAAAAGTGAACGAGTTCATAATAAGGTGAGAATGTGGTAAAATCCGAAAACGTGGTAAAAAAATCAGACGAGAGCTTTTCTTTTTCTGAACGGCTTTTGTAAACCGTTGGTTGGGTTTAGGGAAGGAGGAGGGTGAGTCAGCCGATTGGCCGGTCGCACGGTCAATCATCCTGTCGTTCAGACAGGCAGACAGACAGATGGTCGTTCGACAGTGGCCTCTGGCGGGTTCACGCAAGAACGATAAACAGATTTATTTATCTAGATATTAGCTGTTTCTTATACATTATACTATTTCAAACTACTAAAATGTCAATAAAAGTCACTTTGTTAAACTGTAGAGTTGAATTCTCAACATTAAAAGTGGACAGAGCAGAGATCAACATCCCATAATGCAAGTCACAACCGTAAATAAACACTTGTGAATCACGAAATACAGAAACTGTTCATTTACAGATGTTTGTTCCAGTGTTTCCATATAGAGCAGCACCAATATCCGCTGCAGAAACTGCCTCCATCATTGATAATCTCATTGTCAGCTTCAATTGAAGCACCACTGGCAAATCCACATGCTGTGAGGGATTACACAGTGGGAACAAAGCAGAGTTTCACCTCCACAGCTTAAATAAACCAGACCTCCAGCAGGCCTTCAGCAAGCCACAAGCACAGCGAACACAGACCTGCCCTGCAGTCATGCCTGCTGGAGCCGCTTCAGCAGGGTAAATGCTCAGTTTATGGGCCTGTTAGACTGGGATATCCCACATCTCCAGCAGGCGTTTCTCTGACGGGACATCGAAGAAACTGTCTGGGGGTGTTATTTACCTTATTTTTAAAGTACAAATTAAATCAAACTGTTGTCTGGCAGCAAGAAGGTTACTGGTTGGAGTCCCGGCTGGGTCAGTTGGCGTTTCTGTGTGGAGTTTGCATGTTCTCCTCATGTAGGCGTGGCTTTCCTATCCGTGCTCCGGTTACCCCCGACAGTCCAAACACATGTGCTATAGGGGAATTCGATTAACCTTAGTGTATGAGTGTGAGAGTCCGCCGCGTAAATTTATTCTGGAATAGTTGGCAGTTCATTCCGCTTTGGTGACCCCTGATAAAATAAGGGACTGGGCTGAAAGAAAATGAATAAATAGATTAATCAAAATAATGTGTTAGCAGACATTAAGTGGACCGTCCACTATTATTTTGATGATTCATTAGTTATAAAGTTACTTATAGTTAACAGAATGTCTATTAACATACAGGGCCCTATCATACAACCGGCACAGTGTGGCGCAAGGCGTGGCGCAATAGTCTTTTGGTAGTTTCAGCTTGGCGCAAGAGTGGTTTTGAGGCGTTGCGCTAGGCTGTTTAAATAGCAAATGCATTAGCGCTCATATGTGCGCCCATAGGCGTTCTGCTCTAAAAAGGGAGGCGTTCTGAGGCAGACCGCTGGCGCGTTGCTATTTTGAGAATCTATAATAGATTTTTCACTAGACCAAAACTAACCCTGTCTAAACTCCAGCGCAGAGTTGCACCTCGCTTACACACTGCTTAATACACACAAGAGAGCAATAGCCAAATATCTTTACATATGAAAAAAATGTAAATATTAAGGATATATATATAGTATATAATGAGAATAGATATAGAATATAAATATAAAGGATTAAAATATTACAAAACATATTATTTTCTAGCCGACATAAATATGAAAAACCACTGCTTTTATGTCTTCTTCATCTCGGGAGGCTTTTTCAGTTCATTCATAACAATTTGCTTTTGTATAATGTTATTAATATTAGCAGTATTATTTATTATATCCATATTTATATTTGTTTTATTAAAAACAAGCTTAGATTTGCCCACCTGTCAGGTTTTAGACCATATGGGGCACAGCATGTGTTTTAGGATATAACTCAGGTTTTTGAGCACATTTTGTTATTATTATTCATTTATTCGTTTGCTGGAAATTAGAACTGAATTTAGAAATAGTTTTGAGACGAATATTTGCACTTAACAAACTAAAGTAATTATTTATGCTAATTGATGTCTGTGAGTAAAGGTTTCCCTATCCAAGAGTGAAAGTGAAAGTAGATCCATTATCTCTCATTCTCACGCAGTAGATGCTCTGTTTAACAGTTTTCTGTTAACTGTGAACTGTTTGCTAGTGAAATGCTCATTTTTTCCACTTAGACTTACTTTGCGTCCTGTAAATAGTGAAAACTTGGCGCGACGCAGCTGACTCTTAAAGGGAATGGGAGACTCTAATTGTTTTTTTCTCAAAACACACCTATAACTCATTAAGAGAATAAACTCAACCCTTTTAGACCATGCGCCGCAGCGCAAGGCAGATTTCTCGTCCTTAAATTAGCAAAAACGCGTCCTGACACGCCCTGAAAGCATTTGTGCCCTGCGTTTAGCGCTCTGCGCATGGACCATCAAAATAGAGCCCACAGTGTTACTCCTGAAATGAACCAACAATTACTGTAGGAATTGATAGTAGATGTTAGGGATGTACCAGTCGACCAACACAATTTGTATTTGCCAATTTGCCATTTAAAAACTGGCCATGAAAAATCTGATTGGTGCATCACTAGTAAATACTATAGTGCTTTTGAACCATACTAGAGTAACGTACTTGACTTAATCAGCATTAATCAACTCTAGTAGCAGCTATGTGCTGCATAGTGTTGCATTGTAACACTCTACTGGAGGCGAGTGTTCATAAGACACTTCTAAAGATGCTCTTGACCTGAAATGTTCACCAGATGTCAGAAATAACTAAAGTAATCAGTACATACAAAGAAAACAAAACAAGCTTGTGTAGAAATGAAGCTATGTAAAATGAAATCACACAGGGAAAAAGTATTGAACACATGAAGAAAGGGATGTTTGAAAAGGCATGGAAAGCTCAGACAGCAGCTGAAATCTCTCAGTAGTTATCACTATGTAAAACGTACATTAGCTGCGTCAGTCCCAGCACCTTCATTACCACAACCCAAAATAATTATTTGGCTTCCTGTTTAAAGTACTTGTTTAATATTAGCCAACAGTAAATAGTGTTTTTGAACCATACTATAGTAAAGTACTTGAATTAATCAGCATTATTCAACTCTAATAGTTGCTATGATAATACAACTATAAGCATAAACAAATCGCGCAATGCTGTTTATTTAGTTCACTATGGATTATATTATACTACAATCCACTATAGTTTACTGTAGTAAAAACTAAAGTATTTTAATACTGTTTATTAGTTCACTATCGTCAATACTACAGTATGCTGGAGTATGCATACGTTACAAAGTGTTGTAAATGCTATCATGTATACAGTGTAAATACCAGCCTGATCTCACGAGGAAATGTAAGTATTTTACGTTTTGCCGGTTTAGTGGCTAATTCGTACAAGTTTAGTCATACAAAAATGTACGATTTTAAAAAGGAGGCGTGGCACCTAACCCCACCCCTAACCCTAACCGTCATTGGGGGATGAGCAAATCGTACTAAATTGTACGAATTAGATCGTACAAATTCATACGAGTTAGCTACTAAATCGAAAAGTTACGAATTGCCTTGAGATTGCGTTGGTAATACACATATGGTTAAAAAACTATGGAGTTTACTATTAATTACTGTGGTATACCTTTATGTTTGTGTGGTTTGTAATAAATTGCGGTGTGTTTCAGGATTCTTGCATTGTGCTCAGTATTAGGAAATCCCACGCAGACATGCAAGCACTTTTCTTGCTGCTCCCAGACGACCTGCACTGGAATTGAAGTCAAAGTTTTGTTTTGTTTTTTTGTGACGAATAACAGGCAGCATTGACTGATAGCGGCTTTATATGAACATGGCATCTGTCAGCGCATCTGACTCTCACAGTATAAGCAGGAGATCCTCTAAATCCTCCACAACCTCCTCTAGCTCTTCACCTTGATGGAGTCAAACTACTTTTTTAGGACAGCCTGACAGCCGCTTGACGAACAAATGTGACTCTCATTCTCTTGACCATCCCTGTTGAATCTCGGGCTATTGGAGTTTTCAAATGGCCTGCTGAGGATGGAGACTGTGGCATTCATATGACCTTATGATGTGGGCTTTCAGTCTAGATAAAAGTTAAGTATTTACTAAAAGAGGACCTATTATGCACAAATCACTTTTATAAGGGGTTTAAACACGGTTGTGTGTCAGTAGTGTGTAAATATAACAATGATAAACATGTATTAATTGTATTATTTATAATCAGACTAGATGAAAACAGTCTGCAGAAACACTTTGATTGACATTCTCCCTCTGTACGTGTCATCAGAGGGGGAAAACCCCGCCCACTAGTGACCATGTCTCGCTCATTAGCATAGGACATTAGTCTTTTTTTGGAATCTGCCACTATGCTGACACACAGGCATTTGTAGCTCCGCCCTCTTTTGAAAAGAGCACATATCATTTGAATTTAAAGCAACAGTCACGAAAACGGCACAGTCAGGATTAAAACATAAATGGGACAGTTTCAGAGAGTAATAAAACATGATCTGTCTGGTATTTCAAGCTGACTATTTAAAAAGTTGCAAAACATTTGCATCTTGTGTTTTATTGACGGCATCATCAGTGAATTGTCGACCCGACTATAATAACGTGAGTCGACACCAAAAAATAAAAATAAACAAAGTAGTTCAGGCCCAAGTTCTTGTAAGGTGATCATATATTGTCAGTACTTCGGCTGAATGTGCTAATGTAAGTGTAATGTAATCGAAGTGGCGAATTGGTTTTCAGGTAAAGTGGCCCACCTTCACTAAGGGTGCTTTCACATCTGTTGATCACTGAATTTGGTCTGGACCAAGGGCAATAATTGAAACACTGCAGCATTTTCTGCCGTCTTTGGGTCGTTTTCACCACACTGATTGCTTTGGTCTGAAACAGAACCAAAATGCAGTCATGTGACAAAATCCACATCTCTCATTGGTCAGATGTTGTTAAACATATTTCCTAAACTGCATTTCGATTGGTCAGAGTTAGCGTGCGAGAAAATACCAATGAACTCCAGCAAGTAAACAAACTGGCAGACACAACATGTGGCTTTTGACTATGGAGGGACGACTGCACTGGCTGATTGTATCCCAGCTCATGGTATACTATATAGTGTGCATACATCACTTTAGACAAACTATACATTTCAAGAATGAAGCGCGGCTGTGGCCGGAAAACAATGTTTTAATGCATTGCAAATGGCGAAGCTTCAGGAGACGTGAACTAATTTTGCTAAACTGCGACATGGTCATCTTCCAGAAATATTACCAACGATCCATCAGGTAATATTTTTCCCCCTCTCTCTCTGTCTCTCTCTCTGTCTCTCTCTCTCTCTCTCTCTCTCTCTCTCTTGGTAAAGCACTGTCAACAAAGGCTGTTTCTCAATATGCATTCTTCAGTGGTCTTGCGTCCTCGTGTTCTCGTGCAACGTCATCATCAGCTGCCTAGGTTCAGTTCCAATACTCAAGACCGCAAGTTTGGAGGACGCGTGAAACTTCCCGGATGTGATCTTGATATCGAGGATGCACTGATGCAGACTTGAGCACCGAACTCGCTCTGGAAGTCCCAGAAGTCATTGCGACTGGAGGTGGGAAGTGCAGCATTTTATTTAGATTTTTTATTAAAGTTCAGAGATATCACTTATTTACGTCAGGAGTTTCCCTAAACATAAACATGAATATCTTAATAAAGGAATAAACACATTAAGAGTTGTTTGTTTGCTGAAATTCGTATTAAAATTTGTTTTATTTATAATGTGCAGAGTATATTTATAATGTATTTATGCAAAGTATATATTTTAAAAAGGGGTAAACAATAAATCAATGTATGAATGCTGTAATGTTTAAATAATTTCCATTTAAAACACATGAAAGTCACATGACCATCGCTGTCTCCTGAGTTCGTTCTTCCGAGGACACCTGGCACCGGTCTCCACAAGAACGCAAGTCCGTACTCTGGGTTCTCTGCGTGGAACTGAGAAACAGCCAAATATTTTTCCTCCACATCCCATAATGCACAGCACATCGCCGTACGGCAGCTGGATTAGTCCAAAAAGTTGGATTAGTCCAGTACTTTTTCTGGTTGGGTCTGTTTTAGTTCAGATCACATTCTCACCACAAACGAACCGCATTAGGGTTTGTTTGAAAGCGTACCGAGACCACCTCTTAAAGCAGGTCTCGGTACACTTTTTTGGTTCGCTTCTGGTGTGCACTCGAGTATGATTGATACATTCACAACAGCTCAAACAAACCGTACCAAGTGGGAAAATGAACTCTAGTGCGATTCAACCAAACTAAATAAGATAGGTGTGAAAGCACCCTAATTTTACATTCATTCATTCATTTTCCTTCAGCTTAGATTCTAATTTATTAGGGGTTGTTTTAGTTAATTTCCCTATAGCACATGTGTTTGGACTGTGAGGGAAACCGGAGCACCCAGAGAACATGCAAACTCCTAACAGAAATGCCAACTGGCCCAGCTGGGACTCGAACCAGCAACCTTCTTGCTGTGAGGCGACAGTGCTAACCACTGAGCCACCCTTTTAATTTTACAAGCATTCTTTAAATTAATGTACATTCTCTATTATTGTAAAATAAACATGTCCTGACTTCTTGGGATGCAGTGCAAGTGATTGAGGAAGAAAGGAAAAGTAAGGCGAGGCATGAGGTTCCGTGGAGTGGGGGAATTATGAGAGGGCAGTGAATGAAAAAATATGAATTGTCAGTTTTTGATTTCATGGTGAGTTGGGCAGCAGTACCTGCTTGCTTGAGCAGATATACTGTATCTTCAGTCTAGCGGCTTGACTTGCTGCAGTGTTTCACAACCCTGTTCCTGCAGACACTCAGACATTACACAGTTTGGATTATCTGACTTGTATAACTTAGGTCTAGGACTGGGAACAAAACCGCTCGCTTTACTTTTGGTTTATTGTTAATCCACTTACAGTGGGGGGAAATAAGTATTGAACATGTCACCATTCTTCTCTGAAAACATATTTCTAAAGGTGCGCATTACTTGAAATTGTCCCCAGATGTTGGTAACAACCAAATAAATCCATGTATGCAAAGAAAACAAATCTAATTAGAGTACAAATGAAGTCATGTGTAATAAACTGAAATGACACAGGGGAAAAGTATTGAACACATGAAGAAAGGAAGGTGTAGTTCGGCGGTGAAAGCCCAGACAGCAGCTGAAATCTCTCAGTAGCTCTTTAGCAAGACTCTGCCTTTCCTCAGTGTAAATGAATATCAGCTGCTTCAGTCCAACATCTACATTAGCAGGAGGATGAAGATGAAACCAGGGTGGACATTTCAGCAGGACAATGATCCAAAACACAGCCAAGGAGACTCTCAGATGCTTTCAGAGAAAGAAAATCAAGCTGTAGAATGGCCCAGCCAATCACCTGACCCGAATCCGATAGAAAATACAGGATAAAGCTCAGATTTGACAGACAAAACCCACAGAACCATCAAGATTTAGACACTAAATCTGAGCAATGCATGTGACTTCATTCTGCATATAAGGACGCGTTAATAAGGGAAGTTCAGCGCTTTCTCCTTGCGTCACTTCATTGTCATTACACAGAACTCATCGTTCAGATTTAATTTTTGGTTTGGTTTTGTTTGTGTTGCTTGGGTTTTTACCAAAATCTGCTTCAATTCCTTGTCAGCAGCTCCTTTAGAAATATTATTCCCAGTAAACAACATGCCATGTTCAATAGGTATTTCCCCTGCTGTAACACTGTGTGCTCAGACAGACTATATTCCACAAGTATTGTCACGCAAACAAAGCAAACAGCAGGGTCTCATCGCCGTTGAACTGTTAGGTTTTTCTCCCAACCTGCGTGAAATTATTCACTTACTGAAGAGTGTATCTTTGCATGAAAAAGGGAATCTGATGTTAGGTGTTTCTTTGGTGTCACTATGAGAATACATACAGATTTGCGCTGCTTGAATCACGGTTGCAGGAACCGGCTTGTGTAAAATGCCAATTTTTTCTCTTAAAACATGTTCACATGAAAGCAGCTCTCGTTTATCCTCACAGCTTCCTGCTGATGTCGACTCATAATGCATTTTGATATGGAGAATGTGAGTTTTAAGCATGAATACTGATTTTTGTGTGGGGCATTCATTCAATCATTTTTCTTCAGCTTAGTCTCTTTTTTATCAGGGGTCACCATAGTGGAATGAACCACCAACTATTCCAGCATATATTTTACACAGCGGATGCCTTTCCAGCCGCAAGTACTGGGAAACACCCAAACACACTCATTCACACACACGCATACACTACAATTGAGTTAATCTAATTCCCCAATAGCGCAGGTGTTTGGACTGTGGGGGAAACCGGAGCACCCAGAGAAAAACAACACCAACATGGTGAGAACATGCAAACTCTGACCCTGCTGAGACTCAAACCAGTGAATTTACTTTTACTCCACTTACACTTTTTGGGTACTGTAAAAAAAAAAATTTTTACAGACAATATTTACAGACTTTTTTTTTGTAATTTCAAATTATATTCAAAGCGTAGTGAAATGACAAACGATCTCTCTAAAGGAACAGTTTGTCTTTCGTTTTAGGTAGTTTACCATTAAAGTCAAATTACTGCAATTTTTGTTTTTATATTATTTATACAGTATTTTTTTTCTGTTATTTTAAATTATATTCAAAAGTCCATACAAATTACAAAAAACATCTGTAAATGTACAGCTTGACTATTATTTTATGTATTATATAATTAATGACGAATTACAGCAATTTGTCTGTTTTATAGAATAAAATTGCTGTTTTATGTACACAGTGTTTTTTCCTGATATTTTAAGTACATTTAAAATTATGTAAAGTTAAAGTAAGAAATTGTAATTATTTAAAAATCATAAAAAAAATGGTCAAATGACTGCTTAAGTCAGAAAAATAACAATGTTTCTCTGTGAAACTCTTAGTGTGTAACTTTATTGAACGGATTTTATCGGAATAATCTAGGAAAATTTTGTAAAATAACAGTGTTTCTCTGTAAAACTCTTATTGTGTAACTTTATTGAACAGATTTGATCGTAATAATCTAGGAAATGTCTGTAAAATAACAGTGTTTCTCTGTAAAACTCTTGTTGTGTGACTATTGAACAGATTTGATCGTAATAATCTAGGAAAAGTCTGTAAAATAACAGTGTTTCTCTGTAAAACTCTTGTTGTGTGACTATTAAACAGATTTGATCGTAATAATCTAGGAAAAGTCTGTAAAATAACAGTGTTTCTCTGTAAAACTCTTGTTGTGTGACTATTGAACAGATTTGATCGTAATAATCTAGGAAAAGTCTGTAAAATAACAGTGTTTCTCTGTAAAACTCTTGTTGTGTGACTATTGAACAGATTTGATCGGAATAATCTAGGAAATGTCTGTAAAATAACAGTGTTTCTCTGTAAAACTCTTGTTGTGTGACTATTGAACAGATTTGATCGGAATAATCTAGGAAATGCCTGTAAAATAACAGTGTTTCTCTGTAAAACTCTTGTGTAGCTTTATTAAACAGATTTGATTATAATAATCTAGGAAATGTCTATAAAATAACAGTGTTTCTCTGTAAAACTCTTAGTGTGTAACTTTATTGAACGGATTTGATCGTATTAATCTAGGAAAAGTCTGTAAAATAACAGTGTTTCTCTGTAAATCTCTTAGTGTGTAACTTTATTGAATGGATATGATCGTATTAATCTAGGAAAAGTTTATATAATAACAGTGTTTCTCTGTAAAACTCTTAGTGTGTAACTTTATTGAACGGATTTGATCGTAATAATCTAGGAAAAGTCTGTAAAATAACAGTGTTTCTCTGTAAATCTCTTAGTGTGTAACTTTATTGAATGGATATGATCGTATTAATCTAGGAAAAGTTTATATAATAACAGTGTTTCTCTGTAAAACTCTTAGTGTGTAACTTTATTGAACGGATTTGATCGTAATAATCTAGGAAAAGTCTGACGCTGACCATAGGAGGGCATCAGTTTAATCTGAAATGTACTCTATTTTAGTATATTTTACATTTGCTAAAGAAAAAACAAATCAATCAATAAATGTAGCCTGAGGTTCGTATTTCCAATGAGTCAGATGTGAATAATATCTCATATGAAATTGTGAATGTCCATTCAGAAAGCTGTGGATTAGAGTATCAGCAGTCGTCAGACACACATTGACTGGGCTAATATTGATTTAGCGCTGGCCACCTTAATTCAGCTTTTGACAGAGCTGCGTGTCTGCAGTAAATGGCTTATTAAGTAATCAAACATCGGGCCTATTCTGCACTTTGAATGAAAATTGATTGTGAGGTAAAAATGACATGAAATATATCTCAAGAAAGGTGATTTAAAGTGAAGTGCATGGAGAAAAGAAGCCGTGTCAGATCAATGTCAAAACCCACAGAAACTCTGACAGCCACCTAGATAGGCTTGAGTATAAAAGCTATTATGAATTAGCATTTCTGAATTCAATCAATACAGAGAAGTGTCTTGGACAGATTCTTTTATTAATAAATTAATTGAAAAGGCCACATCATATTAAAGGCACCGTGACTGTGTAAAGGTATTGCGGACAATTTCAGACTCTTAGACTGAATGAGGGCACTTAAAAGGGCACATAGTTAGTTATGTGATCATTCTTTAAGGGCCCTAATGGCGGGTGAATGTCATGTTGTTAGCCTTTGGTGTTAATAAAAACATGTTCATTAACTGATGTTAACAGATTTGACTTTTGAACTTTAATCAATGCAGGCTTATTCTGAAAACGTACCTCTATATACATTTGTGGAGAGCACCAAATATGCACCTGGAGGTACGCTTTTTTTGCGAATACACCAGAGGTCACTGTGTACACTTTCTCAGATCTCAAAATTATCTCATGAGCATGGGGGGTGGGGGTCGGATCGGTGGGTAATAACAGGTGAAATTGAAAAACGGGGGGGCTTTGGGGGGTGTCACGGATAGAGGGGAGATCACAGATAAAAGTGAAGAGGGGGGGTAAGGGTAATCACAGATGAAAGTGAAGAGTGGGGTGGGGGGGTCACGGATATATGTAAAGGGCGGGGGGAGATCACAGATAAAAGTGAAGAGCAGGGGTAAGGGTAATCACAGATGAAAGTGAAGAGTGGAGTGGGGGGGGGGTCACGGATATATGTGAAGAGCGGGGGGGAGATCACAGATGAAAGTGAAGAGAGGGGGGAGGTTGCGGATATATGTATATATGTGAATAGCGGGGGGAGATCACAGATAAATGTGAACAGCGGGGGAGGGGGTAATAGTACATGAAAGTGAAGAGTGGGGGGGGGGTCGCGGATATATATGAAAAGTGGAGGGGAGATCACAGATAAAAGTGAAGGGTGGGGGCTGGGGGGGATATCCACAGGCTCTTAATAATGTCTCTGGGTCCCCCCCTAAATGTATGGGCCCTTAGGATTGTCCTAACGCCACCCCCCTCCCCCACAAAGCGGCACCCCTGCTCATGAGTGCTTGCTGTTCACGTGTAAATCCTCCAGAGGCTGCTGTTGACTGACTGACTGACCGACCGATCACCCTACCTACCCCCTTCCCTAAACACAAATGATCATGTTTTGAAAAGCAATCCAGAAAAAGAAAAGCCCTTGCGGCTGCCTGATTTTTACCCTGTTTTCAGATTTTACCACATAATTGCCCGGTTATTTACATGTTTATTTAATTTTTTGGTATTTGTTTTTGTTTTACCTGTTTTCTGGAACCGTTCTTTGTCGGACTTGAACCCTGTCGTCAGGGCTGAGCAAGCTGAACTGCCGCTCAAGGCAAAGAACGGTCGTGCCGCCCTCAACCCTAAAGTGAAAGCACGGGGTATTATACCTCACTAGACGTGGATATAACTGAGGGCGCGGGTGGTGAGGGTAGTGTTGCGGACGCCGCCTTCTCTATTCGGCCGCCCTACACGGATATAGCGCGCGGGTGGTGAGGGTAGTGTCGGGGATGCCGCCCTCTCTATTCTGCCGCCCTAGGCGGCCACCTAGGTTGCCTCTATGGACACGCCGGCCCTGCCTGTTGTCATGGTCAACTCCTTTCTGCGTCTCGAATCCGCCGACATACATGGCAAGCTACTGGAAAAACTGGCAAAAGCAGGAAAACCTTTCACATGGAGGTAAGCAGTCAGCTGGAAGCGCGAAAATAAGCCGCGTAGCCTTGGTTTTAAAGATGAAGTGCAGCCAGATGTAGCTCTGGCTATATAATTCGCACTCTCCAGAAATGTATACGGGGGTACATATTAACACCGAGCCTGTGTTGCAACCATTAAATACTATAATAATCATCAACTCACCCTTGTTTCAAACAGCCTTCTTCAGAATATCTTTAGTGTACAACAGAAGAAAGAAATGTCTAAAAGTTACATGTATTATGTGCCATTACTAAATGTAAATTGTTTGTTTAAATTTAGCCCAGATCAATTGTTTTACTTTAAATGTTGTAAATGCAAGGATTGATTTTATTAATATTATATTATTTATAATACATTTATTTATTATAAAATGAATGAAATTGAAAATAATTTATTTATTTATTTATAATAAATACGACTTATTATTTATGATATTATTATTTCTAAAGAGAAATGTTTGATCTAATTTGCATAAATCAATCCAATCAGATCAAATTCACTTTTTAATTACAGAATAAATGTTTTCAAGTGCTAAGAGCCAGCTGGATGTGTGCGCCACGGTTACAGTTGAGATCAAACTTTATAGTGGTCTTCATATGTGTGTCTCGTGAGTGCTGACTGCTGAGGGAACATCTTGAGTGGACGCCAGCCGGCTCTTGTAGTCTTCTTGTCTTTCTGAAGGCTGTGGGTCTGAATCTGCTGGAGCATCTGCCGGAGTTTCAGCGCAGAGACCACCGCTGACAAACTGAAAACACATGATCGGGTTACTAATGAGACAGCAGACAAGCGGTCAGTGCAGAGTGCATCAACAAATCACCGAACCATGACGCTCTCACAAAACATTTCAACCCACAATCACAACAAACCTAACAAAAAAAGAAAAGCAGTGGATTTTCAAGATTGGCTTGCCTTTAGTTTTAAAGGAGACATATTATACAAAAATTAATGTCATGAAGGGTTTAAAAACACGCAAAAGTATGCGAATATAATAAGCTTGTAATGATAAGAGTTTATTAATTGTACTTTTTTATAGTCACAGTTAAAAACACTTTGATTGACATTCTCTTATTGAACGTGTCATCAGAGGGGGAAAGCCCCGCCCACTAGTGTCCATCTCTCCCTCATTAGTATAGGATGTTAGTCTTGTTTTTGAACGTGCCACTATGCTGACGAACTTTCATTTGTAGCTCCGCCCTCTTTTGAAAAGAGCACAATCTCATTTGCATTTAAAGCGACAGTCACCAAAACGCAACACAATTAGGATCAAAGCTAAAAGAGTTATATAACATTAAAAAGAGTTATAAAACATTATTTAACTTCACATACACACTGTATGGACAATTGTAACAGCAAATCGCAATTAAAATAATGTTTAATGTTTAGCACTGTTTATTTTATTTTATTTTTTTTATGTGTACATACACTCACTTTATTAGGTACACCTGACTACTACCTTGTTGCTTTCAGAACTGCCTTAATCCTGCGTGGCACGCCTCAAGGTTGGACGTGTTGTGTGTTCAGAGATGCTCTTCAGCAGAGCTCGGTAGTAACGAGTGCTTATTTGAGTTACTGTTGCCTTTCTATCAGCTGGAACCAGTCTGGCCATTCTCCTCTGACATCAACAAGGCAATTGCACCCACAGAACTGCCGCTCACTGGATATTTCCTCTTTTTCTAGACTATTCTATGTAAACCCTAGAGATGGTTGTGCGTGAAAATCCCAGTAGATCAGCAGTTTCTGAAATACTCAGAGCAGCCCGCCTGGCACTAACAACCATGCCACATTCAAAGTCACTTAAATCCCTTTTCTTCCCCATTCTGATGCTCGCTTTGAACTGCAGCAGATCGTCTTGACCATGTCTACATGCCTAAATGCATTGAACTGCAGCCATGTGATTGGCTGATTAGAAATTAGCATTAACGAGCAGTTGGACAGGTGTACCTAATAAAGTGGCCTGTAAGTGTATGCTCTGTACATAAATATGCTCTGGTGATGACAGCGAGGCAATACTCTATCAAATATGAACTTTCCAAGTTTCAAATACTAACGACGTGTGCTGTATTTAATCTGTTTGTAATTGTTGTTAAAATATCAGTAGGTTTTTAATGTTAATTACACCATTAGACACATTTAAGGTAGCAAAAGTCCAAAATGTGTTATAATGACATTTGAAACATTCATACGTAAAACATGTATTGAACACGTCACCATTTTTCCAAAGGTGCTGTTGACTTGAAATTTTCCCTGGATGTTGGTAACATCCAAAGAAATCCATATATGCTAAGAAAACAAATCTAATTAGTTTACAAATTAAGTTACGTGTAATAAACTAAAATGACACAGGGAAAAAGTATTGAACACATGAAGAAAGGAAGGTGTAGTTAGGCAGTGAAAGCCCAGATAGCAGCTGAAATGCTTTCAAAGAAAGAAAATCAAGCTGTAGAATGGCCCAGCCAATTACCTGACCCGAATCCAATAGAAAATACAAAATAAAGCTCAGATTTGATAGACGAGACCCACAGAACCATCAAGATTTTGACACTCTGTTGAAATCTATGAGAAACTCACACCTAAACAATGCTAAATATAGAATGACAGAAATCCTCTTTCTGAAAAATTCATGAGTATCAGAAACACACTCGCACACAAAGAATCATTTCCCTTCACACCTTCTTAAGTAAGCATACATCGGTGCGGATGGAGAGCGATGCTGAGAGCGGCTCTTTATCACTATCCACAAACACTTAATCAGCTACAGACAATCTGAGAAGCACTTCTTCACACTCGATCCCTCGCTCTCTCAGAACATCAACAGCAGCACATTCATCACTGCTCTGTGATGGAAGGAAAATCAATGATCTGGACATCAAATAAAGACTAAATCTGTCCATTACACGACACTGAGTCAGGGTAGCAGAGTGAGAGAGAATCACTCAAAGGAAATACATACATCAAGTCAACTCCAGCGGCTGGAAGGGAAAGAGTAAAGAAAATGCAGAAAAATATACAGCTGAAGTCAGAATAATGCTGAATAATGTATAATTTTAGACATTATATTTATATATATATTTTTTAAATTGCTTAAATTAGCAAATAAAACACAAAGTAGGTCTGCTGGGCAGAAAGGCGATGCCTCTCAGACAACTTTACAAGCTGTCATTCATTCATTCTCACCATACTTAAGGTCTTGGTCTCTTTTTCGCCTCTTGTTAAAACCTCTTAGCATCCATGTAACATGCAAGAACGGCATCTTAACGCTGTCTTTCGTGAAACGCAGTTGCCGTTTAATGTATAGTCAATTGGATTCATTCAAAGTAGTGTCACTGCGCTAAAAAAAACCCCATTATGAATGCATGTTACACATCCGTCTGTGCATTGTGCTTTATTTTTCTTATAATGCAGAGTTTTGAGGTAGGGGAAGTTTTCATTTGTCGTTCACTGACAGTCGGACAGCCTCATGTAGTTCATCAAACTCCATATTTTAAAATCGAAATTGAAAGTGGATGAAAACAGTCTCCTCATAAAGCCGGCGTATCAGTGTGTAGATTGAAAACAAATGATTCGATTTGCGCCTTCTGATTGGTTCTCGGGATATAGCGGCTTTTGCTGTCAAAGGCAAGTGGTGTTTAGCAGCTTTTGCCAACAAACTGTTATTTCTGAATGTGCTGACTCTGGGATTTAGATGATTAGAAGCAAATCTGTTTGTTGATGGTGTACTACGTGCCTAAAGCATTCACTCAATGGCATTATCTCATTTAGGTTTACTTTTGTACCTTTAAGGTACTATGAGGTACAGATTTACTTTTTTTAACCTTTAGGGACCTGCAGGAAACAAAGAAGTACCTTTAGTAAAGGTACCACCCCAGTGACTGATTTTGCTCCTTCATTTCTGAGAGTGTTTGATATGATTGAAGTCTGCATGAAACATAAGTTCCAATCATCTTTTCCATACTGTGACATATATATGAGTGAAAAAAATTGCCACCTTGGAATTATAAGGTTCAGTCTTCATCTTGAGCAGTTTTGAGATATTGAGGCCAGGGGCGGACTGGCCATCTGGCAATTCTGGCAAATGCCAGAAGGGCCGGACCAATTTTTTAAATGTGGGCCGGTCAGTTTTTTTATTTATTTATTTTTATTGTTTTTTTTATGTGCAGGCAGCTTTTATCTATTGCTAGATGTGATATTATGATGATGATGATAAATAAAATAAATAAATAAAAAAATAAAAAAATAATAATAATAAATGTTAAGCATTTGGCCTAATCGGCGACGACCGCCTAATTTCAAGATGGGCTGACCCAATCTGAGGTTACCCGGATGTAATCAAAATCTGGCAAGAATGTCATATTATTTCACCATCTGTACACCAAAATAAATAGTGAATGTGCGTGTCCGTGTGTGGGGCTGTGTCGGTGTGGTAATGTGGGCTGATGTGGCTGCAGTGCCAGGGCTGAATTTTTGTCCCAGTCCGCCCCTGATTGAGGCCATGTCCACACTAATATGTTTTTTCATTTAAATAGTTTTCTCCTTGCTTTTTCCTCCTCTCTTTGTTTTCTTCTTTGTGTTGCACACGTCAGTTTCCCCTCATTATTTCTGACCAATCAAAATGCAGTTTGTCTAGCCAACGACTAATGTGCATGTAGTTGTTAGGTTCATTTTAAATAGTTCGTTTCAGAGCAGTCGGTTTGGTGTGAAACCAGCCTGATCTATTGAGTAAACGAAATATTTTACGTTTTGTCAATTTAGTGGCTAATTCGTACGAATTCGAACGAGTTCAGTCGTACGAAAATGCACGATTTTAAAAAGGAGGCGTGGCACCTAACCCCACCCCTAACCCCAACCGTCATTGGGTGATGAGTAAATCGTGCTAAACTGTATGAATTATATTGTACGAATTCAAACAAATTAGCCACTAAATCAAAAAGTTATAAATTGCCGTGAGATTGCGTAGGTGAAACAGAAGTAAAATGGCTGAAAAATCCTACAATGTGTCATATTTATCCTTGGTCCACATCAAATGAAATATACTATAGATGTGAAAGCACCTTAGGATTGTATTTAATAAGTGCTAATAAACATTTACTATCTTAGTAATAGTATAATAAGCCAGTAATAAATGATGTAAATTGTTCCTTACTAAAATGTTACCAAAAAAAAAGCACCAACACAATCTCACGGCAATTCGTAACTTTTTGATTTAGTGGTTAATTCGTATGAATTCGTACAATCTAATTCGTACAATTCAGTACGACTTGCTCATCCCCCAATAACGGTTGGGTTTAGGGGTGGGATTAGGTCCCACACCCCTTTTTTAAAATTGTACAGTTTCGTACGACTGAATTAGCCACTAAACTGGCAAAACGTAAAATACTTACGTTTTCTCATGAGATCAGGCTGAAAAGCACATAACTGGATGTCATGTGAGTGACAGGTTGACTCTGCCCTTGCACCAGTAAACACCAATCAGAAAAGACCCAACTGCTACCTAATTAACTTTTAATTAGCATCAAATGATTAGTTTATTAAGCTAATCTAAGTTGATGGTTTATTAAGAGTGCAATTCCATTTTAATTGATGTGAATTGTTAGTGTTACCAAAAAAATGTACACAACTATGCTTGTAAGTGATATGTTGACTCCGCCCATGCACCAGTAAGCACCAATCAGAAAAGACCCAACTGCTACCTAATTAACTTTTAATTAGCATCAAATGATTAGTTTATTAAGCTAATCTAAGTTGATGGTTTATTAATAGTGCAATTCCATTTTAATTGATGTGAATTGTTAGTGTTTCCAAAAAAATGTACACAACTGGATGCTTGTGAGTGATAGGATGACTCCGCCCTCGCACAAGTAAACACCAATCAGAAAAGACCTGAGTGATACCTTAATAACTATTAATTAGTAGCAAGTTAGCAGTTCATTGAGCTGAAATCTAAGCTGATGGTTTATTAATAGCGCATAATGTAGCTTTAATTAAAGTGTGACACAAATAATTGATTTGAGGTTCAAGTTTCTTTGACATTTCTGTCTAAACAGATGGAGGGTTTTTCAGCAATCTAATGGCAATAAATCCCACTTATCCCACCCTGCCCATCTTATCACACATTAAAGCCGCCAATTTACCTGCTGTTTATTAAAGTCCCCGATGTCACATGTCATCCAAGACATCAATTATATATAACGAGATCACAGAGCTGAACAGGGATTTCTGGTCAAATGGGGGCTCTGATGCGTGGAGCATTCATGACACAATTACATATTGATTTCTCTGTCTGTGCTATAAAGACAGCTTTGTGCGAGCAGCATCGTCATCATAAAGACTCAAATCATCAAGACATCTTTTGCAATGCCTTAGAGATGAAAAGCAAGATCGCAGTTTTATGCGTGTCAAATGTCACTGAACCGTGAGATGACTGTCATTAATTATAGGAAATGAGGCTGTCATGGTCTCTGATTTTTCTGTGTGCGATTTACATGAACAAAACAATGCACATGTTATATATAACAATGCACACTTTATATATATATATATATATATATATATATATATATATATATATATATATATATATATATATATATATATATATATATATATATATATATATATGTTATATATATGCACACTTTATAATAGCAGCACACTATGAATCTTTTATCAAGCATAAATCGTTCATCATTTGTTAATTAACTCATTAATAGACATTAGTATGCAGTTTATAAATACAGCTACTAATGCTGTATGACTTGTGCTTAATGATTGTATTTTCATGTACTGTAAAATTAATAATTTTAGTACTAAATTAAGTGTTGCATTCATGAGGAAGTTATTCAAGAGTGTTTGGTGGTTTAAGATCATTTAGAAAGAGTAAGTAAATGATTGTTGGCACCACAGCAAGAAGATCACTGGTTCGAGTCCCGGCTGGGCCAGTTGGCATTTCTGTGTGGAGTTTGCATGTTCT
>NC_141033.1:2082500-2142500 GCF_052040795.2 Danio rerio
TCTATAGATTTCTGTAGATGCACATTTGGTTTGGGTCTTCTCATGGCTGATAATTCTTTAACCAAGACTTTTGTTTATTTATTTATTCCTATGGGAAAAAACATGTAAGAAAAAAAAATCTCCCTGAGCCAGTGTTCTGCACTAATGACCTCTCTATAGATCAGATGGCCATACAGCACTGTGTACATCTGACATTAAACCCACGGGGGTCAACACAACTCACATTTGTCTTTTGAATTATTAATTGAATCTGTATTAAATGTAATATTGATGGTATTTACAGTGCATGAGTCACTGTGCAAACTCCCAAAGAGTTTCTCCTCACCGCTTTATCCACCTTTTCAATTTAATTTTGCCCACAATTTTATCAGCATAAGCCCTGTGATCAATTCCGGAGTCTGTCAACTCATTAGTGTACAAGCTTTGGTCAACTTATTGACCCAGAACTTCACGCAACAGGGCACTTATTACCAACCTATATTGTTTATTTATTTAAAAAGTACACCAGGAATATTTAATTTGCATTTCTCATGATCAAAGCTCTGCTCGAACTGAGTGAAATGTCAATTTAAACGAGCACTCCATGCAAAAAACTCAATATTAAAAAGGGTTTAGGTGCTCAGGGTTAATCACTATTTGATATTACTTTTATATTGGCTGCTGTTTTTAAATTTGTAGCAGTAAATAAGTGTAATACTGTGATATATTAAAGTGTGCAAAATGAGAAGCTGTTTAAAATGTCTGACAGTGTTCAGTTCTTTTAGCTGATTCATTTCCATGATTACTCTCTGGCTAATTGTGCTCACCTGTGTCTTGTTTGGTTCCTATTTAGCCATTTACAGTGCCTAGGGCCTTACTTTGGTTCTTCCCTCTGTCCTGTATTTACTTGTGGTCTAATATTATGTTAATTCTTGTCTTCTGGGTTGCTTTTTTAATTTGTAAGTAAGGTAAATCTGCTGTAATTGACATTGAGTACTCCTCTACCTGCTTCCTAGGTGACTTTTAAGTCTAAGTTTACTCAGATGGATGGAGGAATGCACTGATCGTACTTTAGGTTTAATCACTATTTTGATATTACTTTTATGTAGGGTGCTGCTTTAACTTGTAGCAGTAAATAACTGTAATACAGTAATATATTAATATATAAAGTGTGCAAAATGAGAAGCTGTTTAAAAATGTGCGCATACGAATGACAGCACACTTGAATAGTGTCCATACGCAGTATAATATTCCCTTAATGAACAATGTGCTTGGGCTCTCTATATTATTTATTTTTCTAAAAAAAAATACACAGAGAATAGTTCTTTTGCATTTCTAGGCCTAGGGCCATTCTTTGGTTCTTCCCTCTGTCCTGTATTTACTTGTGTGAGAATATTTTATCTGATTAGATAAATGGATGGATGGATGGATGGATGGATGGATGGATGGATGGATGGATGGATGGATGGATGGATGCATGGATGGATGGATGGATGGATTGATGCATGGATGGATGGATGGATGGATGGATGGATGGATGGATTGATGCATGGATGGATGGATGGATGGATGGATGGATAGATGGATGGATGGATGGATGGATGGATGGATGGATGGATGGATGGATGGATGGATGGATGGATGGATGGATGGATGGATGGATGGATGGATTGATGCATGGATGGATGGATGGATGGATGGATGGATGGATGGATTGATGCATGGATGGATGGATGGATGGATGGATGGATGGATGGATGGATTGATGCATGGATGGATGGATGGATGGATGGATGGATTGATGCATGGATGGATGGATGGATGGATGGATGGATGGATGGATGGATGGATGGATGGATGGACGGATGGATGGATTAATGCATGGATGGATGGATGGATGGATGGATGGATGGATGGATGGATGGATGGATGGATGGATGGATGGATGGATGCATGGATGGATGCATGGATGGATGCTGTGATCGTACTTTAGGTTTAATCACTATTTGATATTGCATTTATATAGGCTGCTGTTTTTCACTTTGTAGCAGTAAATAACTGTAGTACAGAAATATATTAAAATGTGCAAAATGAGAAGCTGTTTTAAATTGTGCAAATCGATATTTTCACCTCACATTTGCGCATATGAATGACAGCAGACTTGAATTATTGTCCATACAAAGTGTAATAATCAGCATATTGCAGTGTGGTTCCCCCCATTAAAAATGTACCAGGTTCTTCTGATGAACCTTTATTACTTATTTATTGAAAAAAAAACACCAGGAATATTTAATTTGTCTTTCTCAGCATCAGAGCTCTGCTCAAACTGAGTGAAATGTCAATTTAAATGAGCACTTCATACAAAAAAACTCAATACTAAAAAGGGTTTAGCTGTTCAGGGTTAATCATTATTTGATATTAGTTTTATATTGGCTGCTGTTTTTAAAATTGTAGCAGTAAATAACTGTAATTCTGTAATATATTAAAGTGTGCAAAATGTCTGACAGTGTTCATTTTTTTTTAGCTAATTTGTTTTAATGGTTACTCATTGGCTGATTATGTTCACCTGTGCCTTGTTTGGTTTCTATTTAGTCATTTACCGTGCTTAAGACCTTAGTTAGGTTCTTCCCTTTGTCCTGTATTTACTTGTGGTATAATATTATGTGGATTCTTGTCGTCTGGGTTGCTTTTTTATTTGTATGTAAGGTAAATCAGCTGTTATTAAGATTATACTCCTCTATCCCTGCTTTCAAGGTGACATCAATTTTTAGTCCAGGTTTACTCAGATGCATGGATGCTGTGATCATAATTTAGGGTTAATCACCAATTGATATTACTTTTATATAGGGTGCTGCTTTAATTGGTAGCAGTAAATAACTATAATACTGTAATATATTAAAATGTGCAAAATGAGAAGCTGTTTAAAAATGTGGCAATCAATATTTTGGCATGGGAATGACACCACACTTAAATAATGTCCATACGCAGTGTAATAAGTAGTATGTTGTGCTGTGTTTCCTCCATAAATAATGTGCTTGGTCTCTCTGATGGACATATGTTATTTATGTATCTAAAAAAAATACAACAAGAATATTTAATTTTGCATTTCTCATGATCAAAGCTCTGCTCAAACTGAGTGAAACGTCAATTTAAAAGAGCACTTCATGCTAAAAAGGGGGTTAGGTGCTCAGGGTTAATCAGTATTTGATATTAGTTTTATATAGGCTGCTGTATTTTAATTGGTAGCAGTAAATATCTGTAATCCTGTAATTTATTAAAGTGTGGAAAATGAGAAGCTGTTTTAAAAACGTGCAGATCAATATGTTGCAATTGCACATACGAATGACAGCAGACTTGAATAATGTCCATACGCAGTGTAATAAGCAGTATATTGCACTGAATAATGTGCTTGGGCTCTCTGATGGATCTATATGGTTATGTTGCATGCATGATTTTATCCTATTGAATTGGGTTTTGGTGATTTAGTATTTTCCTGATCCCGCTGGGGATAAATCAGAGGCTGCAGGATACGTTGAAGCTACTGGGAGAAAATGAATCAATTTCAGTCGACACTTTACATTGCTTTTGAAGTACATATGGAATGGTGACCTTTTGATTTGCTTTCTCTCTCTCTCTCGCTTGGTATAATGGAGGGGCTGGACGCTGTATTATTTATCTGCAGATGGATTGACTGAAGTTGTTTCACAACTGTGGAGACTGAACTCAGCAGCAGCAACAACACAGGTCTGAATGTCGGCTGTGATCGTACATGTCGAATGATGAGAGAGAGAGAGACAGTGGGGAGGGGGAGAGAGAGAAAGACAGAGGAGGGGAAGGAAAGATGGAAGGATGGATGAATGCTGTGGAATATTAGGAGAGAGAGCGAAGGAAAGAAGAATGAATGGATGGCTGATTAAATGGATGCTGTGGTCATATTTGTTGAACATTGAGATGGATGGATGGATGGATGGATGGATGGATGGATGGATGGATGGATGGATGGATGGATAGATAGATAAATAAATAAATAAATAAATAAATAAATAAATAAATAAATGGATGGATGGATGGATGGATGGATGGATGGACGGATGGATGGACGAATAGATGGACAGATGGATGGATGGATGGATGGATGGATGGATGGATGGATGGATGGATGAACAAATAGATGGATGGATGATAAATGGATGGATAGATGGATGGATGGATGGATGGATGGAAAGACGGGCGGACAAACAAATGGATGGATAGATGGATGGGTGGATGGATGAATAAATGAGTGGATGGTAGTTGGATAAATGGATGGATGGATGGACGAATAGATGGATGGATGGATGAATAGATGGATGGATGGATGGATGGACAAATAGATGGATGGATGGATGGATGGATGGATGGATGGATGGATGGATGAACGGACAGACGGGCGGACAAACAAATGGATAGATGGATGGATGGATGGATGGATGGATGGATGGATGGATGGATGGATGAATAGATGGATGGATGTTAAATGGATGGATAGATGGATGGACGGACGGATAGATGGATGGACAGACGGGCGGACAAACAAATGGATGGATGGATGGATGGATGGATGGATGGATGGATGAATAGATGGATGGATGTTAAATGGATGGATAGATGGATGGACGGACGGATAGATGGATGGACAGACGGGCGGACAATCAAATGGATGGATGGATGGATGGATGGATGGGTGGATGGATGGATGGGTGGATGGATGGGTGGATGGATGGATGAATAAATGAGTGGATGGGTAGTTGGATAAATGGATGGATGTATGGATGGATGGTTTGATGGATGAATGGATGCTGTGATTATACTTGTTGATTGTTGAGACAAACAGACTGGATGGATGGATGGATGGATGGATGGATTGATGGATGGATAAATGGATGTATGGATGGATGCTGTGATCATAGTTGTCCAATGTTACTCCTTATACGTTTATTTGTGTAAAATCTCCTCGAGTACTTGTTCTTCTACTTGAGTATGGATTTTGGATACTCCGCCCACCTCCGTCTGCTGCTTCCTCCAGCACGCATCCCACAAGATCTGAAACTGCGCTAGCACAATGTGTTTAATCTAATACCTCATTTGCATAATTACTTTAGTCAATTGGATGCCAAAACAACACACACACAATGTACACAAATAACAGTAACAGCAGGTGCAGATCAGTTCTGACATAAACTAAATTACCTTTCATTTGCATGCAGAATGCTTTGCATTTATCTAATGTGTGTCAAATGAACCCATTGAGTCTGTGTAAATTGTGTAAAATTGCACTTATGGTTGTTTGGAGTATCTGTAGCACATGCATTTAAAAATCTAGAATGGCCCATTGCATGTTGAAAAGCATTGCATACTACGATGCATATATATTGCATTTTTCTACTTAGTGAACCTCTCATCATTACAACATATTTACACTAACCGGCCTCTTTATTAGGTACACCTGTCCAACTGCTCGTTAACGCAAATTTCTAATCAGCCAATCACATTGCAGCAACTCAATGCATTTAGGGATGTAGGCATGGTCAAGACATTCTGCTGTAGTTCAAGCCGAGCATCAGCAGAAGAAAGGTGATTGAAGTGACTTTTAACATGACATGGTTGTTGGCGTCAGTTGTGCTGATCTGATTGTTTCAGAAACTGCTGATCTACTGGGATTTTCACGCACAACCATCTCTAGGGTCTACAGATAATGGCCTGAAAAAGAGGAAATATCCAGTGAGTGGCAGTTCTGTGGGCGCAAATGTCTTGTTGATGCCAGAGGTCAGAGGAGAATGTCCAGACTGTTTCCAGCTGATAGAAAGGCAACAGTAACTCAAATAAGCACTCGTTACAACCGAGGTCTGCAGAAGAGCATCTCTGAACACACAACACGTCCAACCTTGAGGCGGATGGGCTACAGCAGCAAAGGACCACACCGGGTGCCGCTCCTGACTTGAACTTGAACTAAGGCAGTTCTAAAGGCAAAAGGGGTCCAACCCAGTACTAGTAAGGTGTACCTAATAAAGTGGCCGGTAAGTGTAATTATGAAACTGACATATGCAGTTAGTCTGATGTTCAGTTATTGATCAATGCACTAGATTATTGAATTAGATCTACCTTGTATTGATAGCGATTGGATTTGTTCCCGTGAAGGATCTTGAATGGATTTGGATGGAACTCTTCGTCTTGATCTTCTGTAAATCTGGACGTTATAATGACTGGTCTAATAACTCCAGGTTTTGTCTAGGAAAAACAAGAAAAATCTTTATAATTCCCAACATAATTCACACTTCAACACTCTAGAAATGCTGGGTTGTGGACAAACCCGACCATGGGGATATTTTTCATATTAAAAGGGACTTATTATGCACTTTTATAAAGAGTTTAAACATAGTAGTGTGGCAAGACTCTATGAATAAAACCAGACTTTAATAGTAGCAATGTATTAATTGTGTTTGTTTATAATCACACTTCATAAAAACAGTCTGCAGAAACACTTTGATTGACATTCTCCCTTTGTACGTGTCATCAGAGGGGGAAAGCCCCACCCACTAGTGACCATCTCTCCCTCATTAGCATAGGAGTTAGTCTTGTTTTTGAATCTGCCACTATGCTGACACACAGGTATTTGTAGCTCCGCCCACTTTTTAAAAGAGCACAATCTCATTTGAATTTAAAGCGACAGTCACCAAAACGCCACACTATTAGGATCAAAGCTTAAAAGGGGCAACTTCACAGAGTTAAAAAGCATTTGTGTGGTACTTTGAGCTGAAAAGAAGACAATTTGCATGCATTAACCATGCTTTCTATGTTTATAAAATAACTTGCATAAATTTAAACCAAACTCAACTTTGAAACATATTGCACCTTAGAATTATAAGGTTCTATCTGAAATTATTGTCAAAATTGAGTTATTGGCATATTCTTATAAAACAAAAACTTATTTACATTATGGGATGTTTTTTATGAGTTGTTTACATTTTAAGACTTTTTATTAAAAAAAATTTTACACACTGTTTTCTATGGAATACAAAAACTTTGAAGCTCAAAATTTCAGAATAATTCAGAACGCAGATAGAACCTTATAATTCTAAGGTGACGATATATCTACTTTTTTTATATCAGTAATGTGCATATAAATTAAATGTTGTAGCAGGGAATATATTTCAGTTGCATGAAATGTGGCTTTAAAACAAATAAGGCCAGATCCCTTGAGATAAATGCCAGAATTCAAAGCATCCTTCATTTGTAACAGTTGCATTTTACTTGAAATTCCAGCCTGATTTCACAAGGAAACGTGAGTATTTTACAGTTTGTCAGTTTAGTGACTATTTCATGAGTACGATTTTTAAAAGAAGGCATGCCACCAAACCCTGCCTCTAAACCCAACCGTCATTGGGTGATGAGCAAATCATACTAATCTAATTATATCGTACGAATTCATACGAATTTGCCACTAAATCAAAAAGTTACGAATTGCCGTGAGATTGCGTTGGAAATTCATGCACCAAATTTCATTCATTCATTCATTCATTTTTTTTCAGCTTAGTTTATTTATTAATCTGAGGTCGCCACAGCAGTATGAACCACCAACTTATCCAGCGCATGTTTTACGCAGTGGATGCCCTTTCAGCTTCAAATGTCCACTTTTAAACTCTTTATCAAACCTCCTGCAAAACACTTCACGGTTCTCCACATTAGGCACAATATTCCAAATGTGAAGCTCTTTCTCTTTAGAGAGCAGTTTAAAAACAAAGCCAAGAGTCTTACACACAATCTGGCAACACCCTCTGTTCAAAGCAGAGATTTAGCACTATAGCAACATTCCCAAATGCTCATGCGCATTTGCTGAATTATTATCCCACAATCCCAAAGCCACAAACACATTTAGCATCAAAACGACACATAAACAAAGTCTTTAAACTAACAAAGCAATCATGAGGAGAATAATGTCTCATTCCTACTAAAGTCGGTCCAAAAGGTTTTTCAGAAAGATTTGAGGCCGATTAATGAAATGTGTGTAAACAAAACTGTTATTAGAGCTGTTTGCTCTGATTGTAATTTAACAGTTTTATGTACATTACGCACTGTAATTAGACGGTTTGTGTACTAAATTACTTATAACACAGACATTTTCTGTTTCATTGTAAGTTCATCAGTTTTCATTATGCTCTCTTTTCTATTTGCATTAGTGTTTTGCAAGTTCTTTCAGTTTTATCATGACAAATTGCTGCCACAGAATTCATACAGCCATTCAAAACATGATTTATACAGGGGAAGCAACCTTAGAAGTGCATACTTAAGGCTTTAACCAGCTAAACTCTGCTGTTATTTTAGAATTTCCGCCTGGATTTTCCCTACCCAAATTTTAAAGCTTCCCAAATCCACATGCAGAGGTGTAAATGCAAAAATGTTGTATCATTTTAAAGAAAACCCTTTTAATTTTCCATAAAACACTATTGAAAGTGTTTAAAATATCTGTGTATGTTGTCTGTGTTATAATAAACACCTAAAAAGAGGCGCTTTTTGTATTTTTTTTATAAACTCAAATTTGAAAGTGGACCTTTTAGGTTCTGTGGTCTATTGTGCTGTAAATAATTTTGTTGGTTCCTGCACATGTTTGTAATCATAGGAAAAACGAAAAATGTCTCCACCATAATCTATGCAAAAGTTATTGTATTCCCACTGATGAGAGGCGCTGTACAAGCCACAGGGAGCGATCATTGCTTTCATATTTCACTATTCTTTTGTTTAATCAAACATAATTCACTGTGTTTGGACCATGTCAGACATATAAAAGCATTACTTATGCACATCACCTCAAAAACAGAGGAGAATGGCCCTGAAGCGCACAGCATAAGGTAAGAGATGACAGCTGTCTGTGCTATCTGGGGCTGCTTAGTGATCATAAATGTATTGTTTTCACTTCTGCGCCATGGAAGCACAGTGATTCATCTGGTAACTGTTTGATATGTGAATATAATTCAGTAAAAAGAATGCTAGAACCATATGAGCACCGGCAAGAGCTTTCATTTGAGCTATAACTTGTACATGTGTCATATGAAAAATATGAAAATGAACCAATGTAAAATACCCAGCTCGGGTATCCAAAATACTGTGTATTTAAGTGTAAATAACTTTTGTACAGTAGAATAAAAACCAAAGTGATGCACATGTGCATAAAATATAGATTCTACACTTTCAAACGAAACCACTTAAGGGGGTCTGGTGCAACGCTAGCCCTTTAAATCTTAAAGCGAAGTTGATGACGTCACGGACCCGTTATACCAGGTCCGCAGAGTTTAACATGATTTATACAGGGGAAGCAACCTTAGAAGTGCATACTTAAGGCTTTAAAATGTAGCCTACAGAGCTGAGTCATTGAGAATAAAAGCCAACATTATTGCTAACGTTCCTTTACAAAAGTCTTCAGTCCATATCTAATGAACAAAGTACTGCAGCACAAACTGAGGTGAACATGTTCAATGCTAATACAAAAAAATAAATAAATAAAACAATCAATACATTAAAAAAACACTTACCATAGTTTTTTCAGTAGTTACAGAGGGTTGAAATGGAGAGCTGGCCTAAAACCAAAGAAAATTAAGAGTTAGTATTGAAATATTTCTTTATATCATATATTCAATATTTATACATTGACGTCAAAATTATTAGCCCTCCTTTGATGTTGATTTTTTTTTTATATATTTTCTAATTTAAGTTTAACAGAGCACGGAAATTTTCACAGTGTGTCTGATAATATTTTTTCTTCTGGCGAAAGTCTTATTTGTTTTATTTTGGCTAGAATAAAAGCAGGTTTTAATTTTTTTAAAGACCATTTAAGGGACAATATTATTATCCCATTTAAGCTATATATATATTTTTTTGATAGTCTACAGAACAAACCATCGTTATACAATAACTTGCCTAATTACCCTAACCTGCCTACTAGTTAACCTAATTAACCTAGTTAACCCTTAAAATGTCACTTTAAGCTGTGTAGAAGTGTCTTGAAGAATATCTAGTCAAATATTATTTACTGTCATCATGACAAAGAGAAAATAAACCAGTTATTAGAGATGAGTTATTAAAACTATTATGATCAGAAATGTGTTGAAGAAATCTGTTCTTCATTAAACAGAAATAGGGGAAAAATAATTCAGGGGGGCTAATAATTCTGAATTCAACTCTATATGTATGAATTTAGAGAGTTATGCTGATCAATTTAATTTTTTTTTTCTCCTACTACCAACCCAAGCTGATTATTGATATGTACTCCATTTCTGTGTACTCCATTTCTGGAAATCACAAAGTATATCAAAGGAGGTAAATATTTTTGCAGTTTTTGTTTTTGTGAATCCAATAGAGGCCGCTGTGTATACTTTAGACATCTCAAATTTCTCTCGCATGTGGCATTTGCGGCTGCTGTTCCCATGTAAATCCACCAGAGGCTGCAGTCAACTGGTTGACTGACTGGCCAACATATGCTGGAATAGTTGGCGGTTCATTTCACAGTGGCAACCCTTGATAAACTCAGGGAATAAACCGATTGAAAATGAATGAATGTGAACTTTGTTTATTATTGATATGATATTCACTGCAAAATAAAAATGCTGTTCTTAGACTTTTTTGGCTTGCTTCCAGATCAAATATCTAAAATTTATTAAATCAATAAGTATTTTCTACTGTATATAAGCATATGTTCTTGTTTTAGAAATAAAAATTAAGTGAATTTTTGCTTGAAACAAGCAAAATAATAGCAAGATCATTTTTCTTGCCCCAAAGGCAGATTATTTTGCTTGTTTAAAGGAAAAACTCCGTTAATTTTGACTTATTATTTCTGAAAACAAGACAATATGTCTGCTTGTCTTGAAAACGATTCTTGATTAAAGCATTTTCATATATTTAGACTATAAACAGACAAAAACTAATGCTAAGAAAAGCAGTTTTTGCATTTTTGATCCTCCGTTAATCTGAAGAAAACTTAAAACATATTGAGAAACAAATTTGTAAAGGTGCTTCCAAAATATCCCTATAATTAAACGATCATTACGGTGAGCTCTAAACTCTTTGTTTGTAATCATTTATTGGTGATTTTCAGCTATATCTGTGTTTCTGCTGCCAAACTCCGAGGAGCAGCACGAACAATAAATAAAAAATAAATAAATAAACAAGCCTCCAAATCCTGTAATTTGTGTATGACAAGAAAATCTGCTCCAATTGTCCGAGCCAGATGGAAAAACTCTGCTCTCAGAATGTAAACAGCGTCTAAAACTATAATCATTTTAAAGTGAATAGAAAACCGGCATCAAAAGTTTTTGGACTGATCATAACAGCAAAGCGAGAATCAAACAGCTTGAAGCTCCGAGCAATCGAACAGGGTCTAAATTATAGTGAAATGTCTGTAATACACTCAACAGGTATTTTACTTTACTTGGCAAATCTTACTGCTTTAATTCCTCATTAATAACATTCAGTAGTGAGCTTTTCTCTGCTCGCAAGCGTTTTACTCTTCTTTTTCCCCCTCTTCTTCTTCCACTGTCTCTTCCTCGTCTTCTTCGTCGTAAAATATTTATGTTCAATTTGGATCGGCTTGGAAAAACCAAAATAAGAGTTTTCTCTGTGTATGTCATCAAAGAGTTTTTTTTTTTGTTTTTGTTTTTACTTATTCTTTGTTTTTATTTTCTTATATTCGTCTATTTTATTCCTGTTTTTGTAAAGCACATTGAATTGCCACTTTATATGTATGCTATATAATATGCTATATAAATAATTTGCCTTGCCTTGCCTTTTAAAATAGCTGAAATGTCTGTAAATAGTATGAAAATAATAATAATAATAATAATAATAATAATAATAATAATAATAATAATAATAATAATAATAATAATAATACGTTTTATTGTAATGTTGGACAAAAAAATAATATTATTATCATTATTATTTTTGTTATTATTCAAAATAATATTAGGATTGTTATGATGATGAAGATGATGATAATGATTACGATTATTATTATGGTGATTATAATAAGTATTATTATAATAACAACAACAATGATAAAAAAATAATAATCATTATCATCATCATCTTAATTTTATTTCTATTATTATTATTATTATTATTATTATTATTATTATTATTATGACTATTATGATAATGATTATTCTTATGATGATTATTATTATTATTGTTGTTGTTGTTCACAGTTTTTTTCAGCATTATCATTGCTATTATTATTATTAATATTATTATTATTATTACTATTATTATTATTCTTTTAATCATAAAAGGTTCTTTAGATAATAATAATAATAATAATAATAATAATAATAATAATAATAATAGTAATAATATATATTCTAGTTGCAGCTGGAAGGGCATCCACAGCGTAAAAAAAAGCTGCTGGATAAGTTGGTGGTTCATTCCACAGTGGCAACCCCGGATAAAAAAAGGGACTAAGCCAAAAAAAAAAAAAATGAATGAATGAATGAATGAATAATAATTTTAATAGTAGTAGTAATAGAAGTGATACCATAATTAGTAATATAAATAATAATAATAATAATAATAATAATAATAATAATAATAATAATAATAATAATAATAGTAGTAGTAGTAGTAATAATAGTCATAATATAAAATAATAATGATAATTGTATTAGTAGTGGTAGAAGTGATACTTTAATTAGTAATATAATAATAATAATAATTATTATTATTATTATTATTGTTATTATTATTATAGTAATAATAATAATAATAACAATAATAACAATAATAATAATTATTATTATTATTATTGTTATTAATCTTGTTATTATTCTTATTATTCTTATTATTATTATTATTATTATTAGTGGTAGTAGTAGTAGTAGTTTCATTTTCATCTAAAGAACCGTTTATTGTAATGATTAAATTAAGATAATATTAATAATAATAATAATAATAATAATAATAATCATCATCATCATCATCATAATTGTTATTATTTATATTAATAATAATGTTAATATTATATTAATATAATATTACTATTAAATTATTAATATTTTTTATTTTAAAAAAATTCCACTGTAAAGAATCTTTATTATCTAGATAATTGAAATGGATCTGAAAAATGACCAAGACCAAAGCTAGAGTTATAAAAGTGTAATAAAAGTGTCAGCAGGGCTTTTAGAGATGACATTTCAGTATGAAGCATTGCAAAGCAGGAATATTTCCAGAGTTAACGCTCAATGACATTTCGCAATGAATGATGTATTAATGGAGCTAATGGATCAAGATCAGTGAGAGAAAGAAAATTGAAAAAACTCACATATCTTGTTTCTCGTCCCAATAATTTTGGAGATGGTGATGACGTCTGCTGCTTTAGAGGATCAGAATAAAAGAACAAGCAAGAGTCAAAAATAATATTAATGATGCTAACTCGGCTGCTTAAAAAAAGGTTCATGTTCAACACAAGAACAGGGAACTTAATCGAAATCGCATGCTGGGATCGAGCAGCAGGGGTTTAAAAGCAGAATCGATCTCCGTTAGCCAGAGCATTTCAGATAACAGAAATATTATTTTATAATAATCAAAAGAAAAAGAAAAATCGATATGGCAGTCTGTTCATTGCTATGCTTTTAACGAGTGGATATCCACATGAAAAAAACACTGTAGTATTTCATAATAAATACAGTTTGAACCATACTATGGTAAAGTACTTAAATTGTTCTGTTAGGGTAGAGTTTAGCTGCTATAGTGACACAGTAGTAAAACATAATAGTATGAACAAATTAATCGATTTATACATTTAAAGGGTATTATATTATACTATAGTTTATTGTAAAATCGAAAGTATACTACAGTATTTATTACAGTTTATCAGTTATTGTTAGAGATAGTAATAACAATAACACAATAGTAATAACTATAAGAAGAAAGATAAATAATAATAATAATAATAATAATAATAATAATAACATTAATAATAACAACAAAAATAACTATAAAAGTAATAATAATAATAATAATAATAATAAAATTAATAATAATAATAATAATAATAATAATAATAATAATAACATAATAATATAATAAAGTAATAATAATAATAATCATCATCATAATAATAATAATAATAATAACAATACTTTTCATAAAAATAATAACAAACAAAATACAAATAAAATAATATTAATGATAACAACAACAATAATAATAATAATAAAAATAAAAATAAAATAATAATAATAATAATATTAATAATATTAATAATAATAATAATAACATTAACAATAATAATAACAATAATGATAACAGAAATAATAATAAAATTAATAATAATACATTTTATTTATAATGCGCTTTTCTACAACCCAAATTTAAAAACCCAAACACAGAGAGAATAAGACATTACATACACACATTCAGCATAGAATCAACATAGACAAATAATAAATCATAAACACATTAGAAAAATCAACAACCTACAAACTAGAGAGCATCGCATAACCTACTGCTATATGCACCTTACAATAGTAATGATCAAAAATACTCAAAAATATGATGTTTACCTGTAGCCTAATCAGAGAACAGCGATATTCTTGGATTCAAATCAAGAAAACAGCCATTATGATGATTGGATTTGATATTAAAAACACAATAATTACTTTGTTCTTAGACAAACAGTATAATTAGTTTTGGGCCGAGTGTGATGTTTGGATAATCAAGATGAAAATGCGATCATTAATTACATACCCTTGACGCCTCGGCTGCCAAAGACTTCAGCATGGCTTTGTTCACATGGTTTGATTGACGCTGAAATATAAAGGTGTTAAAGTGTGAAATCTGCTTTGTTGATGGAGCATTGTGTAGGTCTGATTTCAGCACTGTGTGCAATTATAAATACAGTGGAAGTCAGAATTATTAGCCATCCTGTATATTATTTTCTCCAATTTCTGTTTAATGGAGAGGAGATTTTATTCAACACATCTTTGTTGTGATGAAAGCACATAATATTAGACTAGATATTCTTCAAGACACTAGTATTCAGCTTAAAGTGACATTTAAAGGCTTCACTAGGGTAATTAGGGTTAATAAATCATTGCATAATGATGGTTTGTTCTGGAGACAATCCAAAACTAATATTGCTTAAGGGGGTGAATAATATTGACCTTAAAATGGCTTTAAAACAATTAAAAACTGCTTTTATTCTAGCCGAAATAAAACAAATAAGACTTTCTCCAGAAGACAAAATATTATAGGAAATACTGTGAAAAATTCCTGAATCTGTTCAACATCATTTGGGAAATACTTGAAAAAAATATGGGGCGGGTGAATTATTCTGACATCAACATGTTATAGCAATGTCAGCTCACTGTCTGTATTGTGTCCTCCAGGACTTCATCAATGGTGGCGTAGAGCTCTGCGGTCTGTTGACGCAGCTGCGCAGGAGAACACATCTGCACAGAGATATTTAACTCTCTCACATCAGAAACAATGGCAAGCCGGAGAGAAAGCATAAGTCATTACTTTATATCTTTATTTTGTAGAGCAGTCAGTCTAATGCTTTTCTTACTTAAAGTTTTGTCTTGTTTTGTAGTACAAATATATTAAAATTATTAAATCAAGATGCTTCTTCTAGACAAGCAAAAGACATAAGCTGCGTACCAAATGGCACACAACACACAATGCACTATGTACTTACCAACCCAAGCTCATTCTGGAAACGTAGCCCCGCGGACGTTTCTGGAGACCGCGAGTTGCATGGCTGGAGGTACGTACGGCCGCGTTTAGTTTTTTTTAAAGCGAACACTGCGGGGCGGTGTGGCGCCACTCCACTCCTCCTCTTCGCGCTCGCCGGCCGACGGCTCGCCTCCGAGTGGAGGGCTTTCCCGCTGCTACCAGTTCGCCCGCTTAGCTCGCAGCGTTACGTTGGCGGAGCGAAGGCCTGGAGGAGGAGCAGCCGGCCGCGAGGACGAGCGGGATCGGGTCCGGGGAAGAGCGGTTCCAGAAATCAGGTAAGATTAAAAACATAATCCAAAAAATAAGGGCGAGAACGCGGGGGGATCCGAAAACGCGGTCGAAATCAAAGACAAGGGCTTTTGCTTTTTTTTCTGGACGGCTTTTGCAAACCGTCGCTTGGGTTTAGGGAAGGAGGAGGAGGAAGAGGAGGGCGGCCGGGTCGGCCGATCAGCCGGCTGCCCGGTCGATCGTTCGGACGTTCGTTCGTTCGGCCAGCCAGTCGGACGGATGGTCGCTCCACAGCGACCTCCGGTGGCTTTTCGCGCGAGAACAGCGCAGGCGCAAACGGCGCGCGCTCCCGAGAGGCGCTCGAGACGTGAAAAAGCGCGCACTTTGTAATGTATAGCTAATTGTAGGTCAACTGACGAGTGACTTAGTATTTTAAAGTTGAAGAACTAAACATTTTCAGTAAATTAGCTCAAGATTTTATAATTGGGTAAACAGAACTTTAATGGTAGAAATAGCTTAAATTTGTAAACAAAAACTGCTTAAAATATTAAGTTACACCAACCAATAAATTTGAGCAAAACCATTTGCTACAATACCTAAAAAAATTAAGCATCACCAACTAAAGATTTTTAGGTAATATTGCTTTAAATTTAATGTGAAAATTGCTTAAAAAGAGGGATGCAAAAATGATGCACTATATTCTTTAGTAAATCTAGCATATTATTTTTTTCAGTGTATGTAGTGTCGTCCCAAATGGCACACTAATGTTTTTTTACTAAGCGGAAATTCAAACCGTTTCCCTGATGACGTTTGACAGTCGCCAGATCAGTGAAATAAACGACTAAATTATCAAATAATACCTGCCGTGAGTGTAACTGCATTCACCATCGGGAGTCGCTATAATCACTCTCATAGGAGAGTTTTGCTTTCACCATCCAAAATAATTAAAGTTTTCCAACATGTGCGCCCGATAGCTCCGCCCCTTCCACTACGTAAGCAAACCTGCGGTCGTTGAGTGCGTGAAGTGTCCATCACTACACACCTCACTTTAGAAATTTGAGAGAAATTTAAGATTTGAAAAGGCATACACCGCAGCCTCTGGTGGATTTACTGGAGAACAGCAGGTGTGAATGGCACTCGCGAGAGAAATTAAGATCTGAAAAGGCATACACAGCAGCCTCTGGTGGATTTGTGAAAACAAAATCTGTCAAAAACGTACCTCCGGGGACATATTTGGCGCTCTCCAGAAATGTAGATGGGGGTACGTATCAATAATCAACCTAGGTTGCAGCATGTACTTTAAGTGAAAGACACAGTATATTCACTTTTCTCGCAGTACCTCAGCATGTGGGTCTTCCCAGGAATAGTTGTCTGCAGGGTTGAGCAAAGCTTCTTTCTTGCTGACCTCTTCATCTATAGCCTTCAGCGGGGACACAATTAAGAGTTGTAGATGAAGCTTTAATCCTTTAATAATCTTGACCTTAACAAGGGTAGTAAAGTGAATCCCAAAGGTCTATCCGTGTCTACATGGCCATTTCTGACCCTGTCCACTGTGACTTAACCTCTGCTATAATGTCTAATGAGGTTTGCGCTGTGGTGACGCTGTTAAAGCTTCTTTTATCCGCTTATGAATAATTCCAGACTGATGTCAATAACACTCTAAAATAATGGTCCATTGGTTAATGTACATACTAACATGAATTAGGAATGGACAATCTGTATTAATCATAGGTAGACATTTACTATTGCGTTATTAAAATATAAAGTGGTGCTTGTTCATTTTGGTTAATGCACTGTGGTAACAAGAACTAACAACGGACGACAGTGTTTTCATTTGCTAACATTAACTAATATAAATGCTGTAATAAATGTATTGTTCATTGTTTGTTTGTGTTAGTAAATATATCAACTGTGACATTTACTAACCAACAATTATTTTAACCCCTTGACTGCCGATGGCTGAACGCTTAATGTTTACTTTACTAAATTGCAATGAAGACATAATCTGATTAAGACAAACTGTACACTACCTGATAATTTAAGTTTTATGAACAACAAATAACATCTTGACTTCTAGTTGATCATTTAGCATCAGAAGTGGCTTATATGAAAGGCAAAGGCCTCTAGATTACACTTATTTGACCAAATAAAATAGGATCATGCCTTGATTTCAGATGATTTCATTAGGAAAGTAAGGTCTGACTCTGCTTAGACAAAAGTTTTATCACTGAACAGAAATAATGTCCAGTGTAGAATATAAAGTCCTGCTGCAGTGGAGACAGAATGAATATTGTGTCTGACTCCATCATGAGCTTGGAGGACTGCATCCATACATCTCTGACATGACTCAAATCACTGATTAATAAAGTCATCTGGAATGAAGAAGAAAGCGTTCCTGCAGGACTCCCAGAGTTCATCAAGACTCTTTGTGCTCATCTTCAATGCCTCCTCCTTTATCTTACCCCAGACATGCTCAATAATGTTCATCTCCGGTGACTGGGCTGGCCAATCCTGGAGCAGCTTGACCTTCTTGGCTTTCAGGAGCTTTGATGTGGAGGCTGAAGTATGAGCAGGAGCGCTATCCTGCTGGAGAATTGTCCCTCTCCTGTGGTTTGTAATGTAATGGGCAGCACAAATGTCTTGATACCTCAGGCTGTTGATGTTGATCATCCACTCTGCAGATCTCTCGCACGCCCCCATACTGAATGTAGACCCCAAACCATGATTTTTTCTTCACCAAACTTGACTGATTTCTTTGAGAATCTTGGCTCCATGCTGGTTCCAGTAGGTCTTCTGCAGTATTCGTGATGATTGGCATGCAGGTCATGAGAAAAATCCACCTTCTGACACTTTTCTAAATGATCAACTAGAAGTCCAGTTATTATTTGTTGTTCTTACAACTAGGATCCACAACGACTTTTGTCAAGCAGTGTATATCACTGGAAAGGTCTAAGACTTCCGGATTTATATTTTACCACTGTTTTAGTGGTATATAAGAATAAATAGGAGATCAAAATCCATTTACTATCATCCTTCAACCAGTGGGACCATTTACGGTTATTTATTTAAAGCATAATATGGTGTTCTAAACATGAAGCAATCAGGACAAACTATATATCATTTGAAAGCTTAAAATGTCTAGTTTCCATATATATGACTGATAGATATTACAAACAAACTCATACAACTTGTTAAACTTGCAGCAAAGATACTCATCAGAGTTGTAAAGCATTACTTTGCTACAGCAATCTTTATGCACAATAATTGTAGATGTTCTTTAGAGGCCAATTTCAAATCAATTACCACCAAACTACCCATATTACCTTAGAATTGTATGTCTACCTTATAAATATTGTCAAAGGTATGTCAAAATATGGTTTATATTTCTCAAAACATACGTCAAAATTTTTTGGGGGGGGCTCTTATATGCTCACCAATGTAAAGTGTATGTCATTTGGTGGTCATGTTTGGTACTACAACCAAACAAAATCCTACAGAAACCCTATTTGTTGAAATATCAACTTCAAATTTGGAACATAAATTGTTCAGATATTTAAGCTTTCTGTAACATTTGGGTTAAAACTAGTATTTTGTAAACTATATATATATATATATATATATATATATATATATATATATATATATATATATATATATATATATATATATATATATAATGTAATATAATAAATAATATATTTATTTTATTACGTTTACAAACTGAGAGAAACATAACTTTTTTTTCATTTGACTTTATGTGAACTTTCTGAGCTACAATCTGACAAGTGTCTTCTTTCCAGTGAGACCAAGTTTAAATCTATGCACCAAAGCATTGAAGATTGGCGTTCATTTAAGTTGAACATGTAATTATAATGGTGCATTCACACAGGGCTTCAGCGTCAACACTTGACAGAGGGCGTGTCTGAAGTTGGGGCTGACGCGATCATCATAGCAGCGTCAGCCAATTAAATTAGTCAGCAACTGGTTACTGTCTGAGCTGGTGTATTTGCATACAGCGATTTGATTGGCTGACGCTTCCATCAATGCATTTCAGCAACGCCTGACGTCACCCATTTAAAGTGAATGGGAAGCATTGAGGCTGACGCCCAGTGTGCATGGGGCGTAAGTCTATGCTCAAAAAGTAGAGGTGACATTTAAAAGATTTAAAGTATGATAAAAATCAAGGTAATACTTTGTACCAATACCAAATATTGTCTCAATTTCCATTATTAACTACTGGCTTATTATCTGCTTATTATTAAGATATTGGCTGATTATCGTAAAGTATGATCTTATTCAACAGTGCATGTCTAATCCTACCCAATACCTAAACCAAAATACTACAGTAACAACTACTAATAAGCAGTAAATTGGGAGTTTATTACTAGTGAGAGTTGTAAAGTATGACCAAAGATAATGATGCAGGTTTATCCCACTCTAATAGCATCTATTGACTATCTTTAATGACATTACAATTGCACAAAATGTGATACAAACACTAATGCAATGGCTTATTCTGAGAGCGAATGAATTTAGAAATAGCTGCCATTCAGAGTTGTAATGAGTAATTAGATAAAGCAGCTTACCTGCTGTTCCAGAAGCAGCGTATTGGTAGGAATAGCGGCAAGTGCCTTGTAGGTGGATTTGATCTTGTATGTCTATAAGAGGAAAGGTTGACTGAGAAGTCATAAAAACCACAATTACAAAACTAAAATAATCCACAGCTGTGCAGCAAGGGTGGGCGTTATGAGTAATCCCCTTATCAAGAAGCAGTCATATCATGATGCAGTTATTATTGCAAGGAAATATGAGTCTATTCTAAAAGCAAACATGCGATACTTGAAACTTTGTCTTTATTGGGGCATGGATGAATGTAAAATGCTAACACACATGCCTGCTGACCATTAAAGAAACACTCCTCTCTTTTTTTGGAAATACTCTGTCCACAATGTACCGGCAAAAAGTCAAGATAACAATTAGATTGCTTTAAAGAGCTCATAAAATAAAAATAAAGTATAGTTAGTATAAGTATTGTTCAACCCAGGCTCATTGTGGAAACGTAACCCTGCGGACGTTTCTAGAGACGGCGAAATACGTCCCGGGAGGTACGTATTCGAGCAGTTTTTGTTTTTGTGAATCCGCGAGAGGCCGCTGTGCGCGCTTTTTTGCGTCTCGAACGCCTCTCATGAGCGCAGGCTGTTCGCGCCCGCGCTGTTCTCTCGTGATAAGCCGCCGGAGGCCGCTGTAGAGCGACCATCCGTCCGACTGACTGACTGAATGACTGAACGATCGAATTGGCGGGCGGCCAATCGGCCGACCCAGCTGCCCTCCTTCTCTTCCTCCTCCTCCTTCCCTAAACCCAAGCAACGATTTGCAAAAGCCGTCCAAACAAAAAAAGCAAAAGCCCTCGTCCGATTTTGACCACGTTTTTTGGATCTCACAGCGTTCTCGCCCCATCGCGAACTCGTTCGCTTTTATTTTTTGGATTCTGTTTTTCATCTTACCTGATTTCAGGAACCACTCTTCCCCGAACTCGATCCTCAGGCCTCCGCTCTGCCGACGTAACTCTGCGAGCTAAGCGGACAAACTGGTTTCGGAGGGAAAGCCCTCCACACGGAGGTGAGCCGTCAGCCAGTGAGCGCATAGAGGAGGAGCGGAGTCACATCGCCCTATAGCGTTCGCTCGAAAAAACAAAACACAGCCATACGTACCTCTGGCCACGTAAATCGCAGTCTCCAGAAACGTCCGCGGGGCTACGTTTCCAGAACGAGCTTGGGTTGGTATTTTTTAGTTTTTAAGATTTCTATAATCTTAGTCAATTCAAATGTTTTCACTTGATTGAATGGGTGTTATCAGTGGTTTACAGCTGATAGATATGGGCTAGTAGGGGCCTTCTGCGCCTACTGGAAGACTCAAAAGGCTGTTGTCATTCATCCACATGGTTAATCAGCTATAGATCAAATATGGCTGTGGCCGGAAGTTAACGAGAATTATTTTGTTATTTCGTATTGATTACATTTCCCAATTATTTGTATTTTATTAATGTCTACCCCTACCCATACCTGTCAACATTGGGATGTGAAAATAGAAAATAAGGGATATGCTTACCATAATAAGGGATTCCCCCAATCCCCCCCCCCCCCTTAAAAAATCCCCAAATGACTAAATATGCTAATTTGAAGCTGTTTCATTGTAAATACACAGTTAAGTGGTTATTAATATGTTTTATTATTATTTGCAAAAGAAAAAATAAATAGTGTGTACATTAGCATCAAATAATTAGGCAAACAGTTCAGCCTATTAAAATTAATAGCTGTTATAATGTAATTGAATTAAGTTATCAAATCTCATGAGCCGTTTCTTCACTGTATGGCTCACACATTCTGATTAAAGAGCATCGAATGATTTATTTAGATGTTTTTCGTTTGACATAAAATAACAGAGGTGTCACTTTAAAACTGCACACATCTACCCTTATATAATGAAAGCATTCGATTGCTTTGTTAACTTTTTATGCTCATTTAGGAGGAAATTACTTGTGTTTGAAAAAAAAAAACACCAAGATCGACATCTTTAGATATTATTATTATTATTATTATTATTATTATTATTATTACACTCCGCTTCAAATCGCGTGTACAGAATCTGTTTAGGAAGCAGCGTCTGTTTATCACTATTGAGCGCATCAGCTGAGAGTCACGCACCTCTATATGACTGTTTTGAGGATTGCATATGAAGGGGAGACGGCACCTGTATTGAAAAGGAAGGAAATCGTGCCGTTTCTATGTTTATTTCAAAGTGTTTTCATGCCTAAACAAAGCGAAAGCACAAAACAGACTGACATCTAAGAGTAAGGGCGGCCCCTGGTGGTTCGGCGGTATGAGTTGCGTATAGGAAGGCTCAGCTCTTTAATGTTTATTTGCCACCCTTCAGAGAAAAATACGGGAGAAATATGGGAAATACATTTACGGGATGATAGCAGGATAGAACTGTAAAATACGGGAGAATCCCGGGAAACCCGTGAGGGTTGACAGGTATGCCTCTACCCCAACCCTAAACCCAACCATCACAGTAATGTAAAAACAGATCTGGAGTGTTCTCTATTAGCATAGCTGATTAACCATGTGAATGGATGATAACAGACTTCTGAGCCTACCAGTAGATGCAGAAGGCCCCTACTGGCCCATATCTAGAATTCATATTTAGAAGATATAAACATGTAAAGCTTGTAGTTTGTCACTTCCGCCTGTATGGAACAATGCAGAGCGTAATTTGTGCAAATTTGGAACTTACTTAACTTACGTCTGCAACATCCCTCCACCATCCGACACCCTGCTAAACACCCCCAGACGGATCCACACTGCAGTTCAGCAACGCCTGATGTCACCCATTCAAATTGAATGGGAAGCTTTGAAGCTGACGCCCCATGTGAATTTGGTGTTAGAATCGTCCTAATTCCCCCCCACCCAAATACCCAACAAACCATGAAGAAAAAAAACTCTAGGGGGCTTGACAAATTAGCATATTTCCAAAATAAATAATAAAAGTGGCACATTACCATTGGGTCATCATATATATACATATACATATATATATATATATATATATATATATATATATATATATATATATATATATATATATACAAACATACAGTATATGATATTTACACACACACACACACACACACACATATTAAATATATATGTGTGTGTGTGTGTGTGTGTGTGTGTGTGTGTGTGTGTGTGTGTGTGTGTGTGTGTGTGTGTGTGTGTGTGTGTGTAAATATCATATACTGTATATTTGTGCTACATCAATGTAGAGTTGAAGGAAAAAATGATTTTAATATTTAATTTTTTAAATATTTCCAGCGTTGTTTAACTGAGATGTTTGATCAACATGTTATTAAACATCAACATTTTAATAACTCATTTCTAATAACTTACTTCTGTTATCTTTGCCATGATTACAGCACATAATATTTCAGAAGATATTTCGCAGTATTCAGCTTAAAGTGCTATTTAAAGACTAAAGCGCCGGTCACAGTAGAGTTTGTGTGTGCGCAATTCTGTCGTACGGCGCTGTGACTAAACAGGGGGCGGGACTAAACAGGTTTATTAGACATTTTTAAAAGCGAGCGATTGCTCCATGTTTTAAATTTCTGTCCAGAGAGGTCATGTTTTGATCCTCGATTGTTCTCACGCAGTCAAGTGATGCGATTTCACAGGTCAGAGTTCACCAAGCTTGAACTTTGCACCGCAGCAACCTGCGAAACTTAACGCATGACCCTTCGTTTCCGGTCTGACGCATTCACATACGTATGAATGGAAGTCTATGGGAGGAAAAGCCCAGTGTGACCGCAGCTTTAACCAGATTAACTAGGTCAACAAGCTTAATTAGTTAATTAGTGGTTTGCTCTGCAAAAAAAAAAAGTCTTAAGGGGCTATTGCATACTGAACTTACAAATTATTTAAGTAACCTTTATTCCAGCCAAACTAAAAGAAATAAGACTTTTTCTCCCCAGAATAAAACAGTCTAGCAAAAACTGTGAAAAGCTCTGTTTAACATCACTCGGGAAATATTCGAGAAAGATCATTAAAGCTGTATATTAGCCACATATAGCTGCGCCAGCACTGTGTCAGACCATGCATTCATAGCTCAAACCAACAGAGTACGTGCAAATGCAAAACTTGCCTTTACCGAAGATTTACTATTCTGGCATGTATGCATAGATCATGTTTCCCAGCAATGTGGGAGGTTGTGATTAGGAATGCATGTCACTCCATGAATGAATGCCCGTGCTCGGTGCTAAAGCATGCAAGTTGCGTGCAGGTAACAGTGAAAGGCCGTGCCCTGTACCTTTCTATTTTTACAATCCCCATCTGTGCAGTCTTGTGAGCTGCCCCACAGAGATGGAGAGGGTGATGAGCAGGAGTATGAGGGTGAGGGGGAGAGGTGACGGCCTGGCGAGGGGGACAGTGTGCCACAATCTGGGGTGGAGGACCGGGATTTTGGATGAACTTGGGGAAAGGCTGGAGATACTGGAGGTGTGTGGGGCAGGTGGGAGAAACCCGTAGGTTTGGGAGAGGGAGACAGTCTTAAAGCAGGGGATGACAAGAGCACTCTTTCCAAATCATTTTTGATTTTGTTGCTGTGTGATTCGAAAGTGGAGGGAGATTTACATGAATTCCGAGGTGGACTTGGTGCTGGGTTGTCAGATGAGCTTTCATTGTGTTTCGAATAGGATGATTTCTGGAACTGTTTTAGGTCTCCTAAATATTCAGCAGGCCTGGGTTTTGTTTTAGCATGCAATACAGATGCTGAAGATTCAGGTACCTTATCCATCTCCACGATTGCAGGGTGTTTCCTTGATGCTAATTGATTTTTCTGCTTCTCAGAATCACTGTGGGATTCAAGTGAATGATAAAACGAAGGAGATTTACATGAATTCTGAGCTGAATTTGGTGCAAGGTGGTCAGCTGACGTTTCTTGAAGTTCCAAATAGAGCTCATTGGTTGGTTTCTGGCTTTTTTTAAGCTCTATTGAATATAAGTCTGATCTGGGTTTTGATTCAGCATGGGTTAGAGATCCTAAAGATTCCGGCAACTTGCTTGATCCCCTTGATGCAAACTGATCAATCTGATTCTCAGAATCACTGTGGGGAGATTTACATGAATTCCGAGTTGGATCTGGAGTTAAATTGTCAGCTGACCTTTCTTTAAGATTCGAATAAGCCTCATTGGATGATTTTGGTTTTAGCTGTACTGAATATTTGATATCTGACCTGTCATGGGGGTTTGTTTCAACATCTGTTACCAATGATAAAGATTCAGGAAACTTGTTTGTATCCACAATTGCAGGGGATTCCCTTGATGCTAATTGATTTTTCTGGTTCTCAGAATCACTGTGGGATTCAAATATGTGATGAAAGGAAGGAGACTTGCATGAATTAGAAGCTGAACATGGTGCTGAATAGTCAGCTGAACTTTCTTTACGTTTCGAATAGGGCTCATTGGATGATTTCTGACTCTGGTTTAGCTCTATTGAATAATTGTCTGATCTGGTTTTTCTTTCAACGTGCCTTACAGATGCTAAAGATTCAACCGACTTGTTTGTATCCACAGATGCAGGACAATCCCTTGACCCTGATTGATTTGTCTGGTTCTCAGTGCCGTAGTAAAGCAGAGAGCTTGATTTAGGAGACAAGCGGCTCATATGGGAGCCACACAAAAGAGAGCTCGGAACTACCGGCAAACGATTTCCCCTATGACTTAATTTGGACAAGTGAGAATGGGCAGTTTGGACTGGAGGTAAGCTTGGGGATGGGGTGTGATTTGTGTGTAACTCTACCCTGCTACTACTAGGGAAAGGTTGGCATGAGTCAAATCTTTCTGATGGCTTTGTTGGTATGGTTTCCTCAGCTGTCTTAACCTTTGATGAGACTAAAAGAGAACTTTGGTCTTGCTTCTGAAGTTCTGAATTATGGTAAGACTCCCCACCTGATCGATCAATGGCAGTGCAAGACTTTGCTTTGGGCACGTTCATGGGTGCAACAGAAGAGGCAGCTGAGCATGCTAAACATGAGGACACGTTAACCGGACTGATAGGCCAGCAGGGAGTGTAAGGTCTTTGAGAAGAAGAGGATAGAACAGGTAGACGACCTTTTCTGAGAATAGCTGTTAACAGGGAGAGCTGGGTTGGAGGGAGTCTGTGTCGGCCACGAGGTGAAAGGGGACACGGTGAGGTTGCCCGACTATCACAGCATGGTGTCCCGCAAGTGGACGACATGTGTAGCAAACTAGACCCAGGAGCCAAAGAATGCCGTTTGATTCTCACCACAGAAGGTGTGAATGTTCCTGATCTTATAGAGGAACATGGGGAAACTGTGCGAGATCCATCCCGTGAGAACATGTAAAAGCCTGACCAGCTTCTTTCTTTGTCCCATCCCTCGGAGAGTATAGACTCTTTTGAAGACATTGGAGAATTGAAAAAATCCACAGAGCTGGCAGGACTGAGGGCCTCTTGTCTTTGGGATGAGCTATTTAAAAACGGACCTGAGCTGACCTCGGCAGCCTCTGATATGTTGTGAAATCCAAGCTGGGAAACGCTGGGTTGTTTGTTATCAGTGGTTTCTATGACAGCAGGGCCAGGCTCGGGGGATACGGCAGTAAATTCTGTAGGAGAACCAGTGAGGGTGGTGGGTGGTTTAAGCGTTAAATTGTCTGTGGACTGAATCTGAAGGGGGGAATAGAAATGAAAGAAACATCAACTCACAGAACTCATTTTAATAATGATTACAATGATGTCTAATTGTTGATTGCTGGAGAATGCTCAACACATCAATTCCACACAGGGGTTTATAAAGAAGCATGTTTGTTTTTTTAAGCTGATACAGTAAATCATAACTGAAAGGATATCTAGATTTTAAAGGGATAGTTCAACCCCCCAATTTGCTTCAACCCAGGCTCATTCTGAAAACGTAGTCCGGTGGACGTTTCTGGAAACCACGAAATACGTCCCGGGAGGTACGTATTTTTGCAGTTTTTGTTTTCGTGAATCCCAGGAGAGGCCGCCTTGTGCACTTTTTCGCATCTCAAATGTCTCTCGCGAGTGCATTCGCGCCCGCGCTGTTCTCCCATAAACCCACCAGAGGCCGCTGTCGAACGACTGTCCATCAGGCTGACTGAATGATTGACTGGCCAATCGGCTGACCCACCCTCCTCCTTGCCTAAACCCAACCAATTTTACCGATTGACCCGCCTACCCGCTTACTTCCCTAAACCCAACCAACAATTTACAAAAGCCGTCCAGAAAAAGAAACGCCCTTTTCTGATTTTTACCACGTTCTCGGATTTTACCACATTATCACCCTGTTATGAACTTATTTTTGGACTCTGTTTTTGTCTTACCTGCCTTCTGGAACCGCTCTTCCCCCGGTTATCATCATAGTCGAAGTCCGCCGAAGTACACAACTTGCTAACTAGACAAACTGGTTGCAGCGGGAAAGCCTCCACACAAAGGTTAGCGGTCAACTGGTAAGCGTGAAAAGGAATGGCATCATACCGCCCCGTAGCGTTCACTTTAAAAAATGAAATGCAGCCATACGTACCTCCGGCTACATAATTGAAAGTCTCCAGAAACGTCTGTGGGACTTTGTTTTCAGAATGAGCCTGGGTTGATTTGCTGTGGTTCTAAAACGTTTAGTAGTCTTCTTCACTAGTTTCTTTTCTTGAACACAACACTAGATATTCCTGATAGTTTTGGGGGTGGGGTGGGTGGGGAGCAGCCAATGGCATCTATAGTGGGAATAAAAAATACTCTTGAAGTCAATGGCAACATGCTTCGATATCTCCATTTGTGTTGGATAGAAAAAAGCAGTTTAGATGAAGCGGAGGATGAGTACCATAAATGATGACCATGTCCATTTTGGGGTTGAACAATCCCTTTAAATATTCTGTTACACCAGAAGCAATACTTAAATGCAAGTTATGCTCGACTATGTGACCATAAACATCTGCTGCAGCACAGAGATGTAGGCACCTGTTCAGACAGAAGTGTCCAATCCTGTTCCCAGAGGTCCATATAGGTAGAGTTCAACACTAATTTAAACCCCCCAACCGGCTAACAGAGAGCCACTTGCATTCAAAACCACATACTGTCTGAGTAGGTACTGCATTTGTTCTATATTGTATCAACATGAATAATATGAACGGAATTTGCATGTTCTATACCTGCTATCTTGCCTTTGTCTTGACTGTGTGGGTTGCATTGGTTCACTTAAATGTATGAATCATCTATTGGTGGTCCATTGATTGCATACTTTAGAATAAAAGCAGACGCAAATTGTCATCCGGGTATTTCTTGCCCATTTTTCTTGCTCCTATTTACCTTATTCTTCGCGTATGAGTGGGCACAGCGATGTGAATCATTTTGGATCGAGACTTCCGCTCTCATTCACTTCCATTTAGTTTTAGACATTAAAAACAGCATGTTATGCTGCTTGATGTTGCAAACTGACATTTTCTTATTATATGATTCTGCTTTGTCTGTATAGTCCTGCAAACACTTGTTTGTAGAGCGAGTAGTTTGATAGTTTCTGGAGTTGATGAACTCACAGAGCTGGATGCACCTCTAAAAGGATCATAATGGACTCAGACATGGCGCCGAACATAACTACGCTGTTTTTCAGCCTTTCTAAAACAAATAAAGCACAGCTACTCTCTCAATAAAATCCATGTTAGCCATTTAGCAACAAAGCTAACGTCACCAGGCAGACAGAAGCCCTGCCCATGACACGAATCCATGTCTATTGTGAAGTGAATTTGACGAGCGAATGAAGCGAGTAAACTTCCCACCTCTATTTACATGCGAGTAGCGCAATTTGTTTGCATGTTCCGCATCTGGGATGAACACAGCATCACAGTGCATTGTGGGTATTCTCTTCCTACTGAGTTTGCATTGGTTGTACATTTGTAACTACAATGCATTGTGGGATTGCTTAAGTGCACTTCAGAACGTCCACTATGGTTTCGGACACCAGTACAAATGGCTGGTTCTTCAAATAGTGCATTATTTAGTGTTAAAGGGGCATATACAGCTTATGAATGCAGACATGCTACACATATTGTCTTTTACATCCTATATAATAAGAAAGGGCGACATGATAGCTCAGTGTTTAGCACTGTGGCCTCACAGCAAGAAGGTTGCTGGTTCAAACCTCTATGAGGAGTTTGTTCTCCCCGTGTGGGCTTTCTCCGGGTGCTCCGGTTTCCCCTACAGTCCAAAGGCACGTTCTATAGATTAGTTGGGTAAACTGGAATAGCTGGCGGTTCATTCCACTGTGGTGACCCCTGATAAATAAGGGACTAAGCCAAAGGAGAATGAATGAATATGATTGAATTTCAGACAAGCTTCCTTGAAAGTGTATTGGAGCTAGTTGAAGTGAATCTCTTGACCTCCATTAACATGATTGGACACCCCTGAATTACAATATCAAACAACAGGGATCAATTGAGCTTTCAGAAATCCAATATGTTGTATTCCTGATTGTATTCGCTCTGATGCAACGCTCAAACAATATCTTTAATGTTAATTTAGTGATTCCCGGCACCAAACTTAATAATAATCTTTAAGTTTAAGCAACTCAACTGGGCAAGCCCACAGCACAAGGACTCTTTGAAAGACATTTTAAGAGGAGTCATCATGTTTAAGCAGACTGACACAGATTAATTAGACACAATAAACATTCCAATCCATCAATCGCTCGGTCAGAACATGATCTACCTTTTAAGTGCCCTAATGCGTGTTTAATTAACATGGGACCACAGCTATCTCCGATCAGCACAGAAGATAGCCTGGCGTGTGACTAGCATACTCATTATCATGATGTCTCTCATTAGTGTTAGGTTAAAAGATATTAAAAAAGTCATCCCAAAGCAACTTGAATTATTACAATGTACCCTACGCTCAGGCTTTTATCTCTAAATCCCTTCTTGAAAAGCCTGAACAGCTTGTTTCCTGGTCTGTCGTTAGGTATTTATATGTAAATGTGGCATTTTACCCCCCCAAAAAAACGTTCAGACAGAAGTTAAAGAGCGATGTTTCATCAAGAGCTTTGTGCTCGGTGTGATTTCACCAGGCAGGACATACTCCTGGATTAACATCTATGTTGATCCTGGAACAACGTTCCAATCAGCCAATCAGAATTAAGGGATGCATTTACAGTTTCAGTCAAGCTTAGTTTATGTACTTCAACATGATTGCTATCCAACTATTATTCCCATCTGCTTTTGGGAATAATTTACAGTTAGGGTTGGGTTTAGGGCAGGGGTGGGCAAACTCAATCCTAGAGGGCCGGTGTCCTGCACAGTTTAGCTCCAACTCTAATCAAAAACACAACCCGGGCTCATTGTGCAAACGTAGCCCCGCGGACGTTTCTGCGGACCGCGATTTACATCACGGGAGGTACGTATTCAAGCGTTTTTTTGTTTTCGCGGATCCGCGAGAGGCCGCTGTGCGCGCTTTTTCGTGTCTTGGGCGGGCGCCTCTCGGGAGCGCTTGGCGTTCGCACCCGCGCTATTCTCGCGCGAAAAGCCGCCGGATCGAAAAAAAAAAAAGCAAAAGCCCTCGTCTTCGATTTCGACCGCGTTTTCGGATCCCGCCGCGTTCTCGCCCTTATTTTCCGGATTCCGTTTTTCGTCTTACCTGATTTCCGGAACCGCTCTTCCCCGGACTCGATCCCGGTTGTCGTCCACCGCGGCCGGCTCCTCCTCCTCCGAGGCCTCCGCTCCGCCGATGCAACGCTGTGAGCTAGGCGGACAAACTGATTGCGTCGGGAAAGCCCTCCACTCGGAGGCGAGCCGTCGGCCGGCGAGCACGAAGAGGAGGAGCGGAGCAGCGCCACACCGCCCCGCAGCGTTCGCTCGAAACCTCCGGCCACGTAAATCGCGGTCTCCAGAAATGTCCGCGGGGCTACTTTTCTAGAATGAGCTTGGGTTGCAAAAACACCTGCTTATAGTTTTCTAGTTGAAGACACTCATTAGCTTGCTCAGGTGTGTATGATTAGTATTGGAGCAAAACTGTGTAGGATACCGACCCTCTAGGATCGAGTTTGCCCACCCCTGGAATGGGATTCCAGGATCAACATAGATGTTAATCCAGGATCGCCTCCTACTTGGCGAAATCCCACCTGCTGAGATATGACGTGCAACAAACATACCAAAATACTCACCTCGTTTTGAGTGGTGTTCTTGCGCATTTCTCCAATCTGGCCATCTTCAGGGTCTTGCACGAAAACCACCTCAGCTTTGTAGACTCCTTCTTCTGCCATGCTCTTCTCACGGTCCCCTGGCTCTCCTGAAGACTGACATTGAACAGGAGATGTTACAAAGCCACGCCAAATCGGAAACGGCAGCTGTCCCAAAGCAGGCCCCTACTACCGACGGCTATTTCTGGCTCCCGTGCATCTTGCCGATATACAAGAGTGAATGCATTTATATGTGCGTGTGCTCCAGCTTGAACATCTTTTCAGCAGAAGACCATGTCCCTCGTGTATTGCTCACATGCAAGCACACATGACCCACCCTGATTGTGTAAGCCCTTCAGCAAATGCCTTTCACATTTTCCCTTTCACACACACACATACAGGTCCCCTTTTGGTCAAAATAAAAAAATAAATCTTCACCGGAGGCCTTTTAACTTGATTTAAGGCATGTACAATAGGAGACCTGAAAAAGGTTCCCTCTTAGAGAGGTAGGCAACTGCACACACATAGAGATGTGGGTTATTCTATTCTATTTTTTTATGAATACTGTATTGCTATATATATATATATATATAGTATCGTCACCTTGGAATTCTAAGGTTCTATCTGTGTTCTAAATGATTTTGAGATATTCCAGCAAAAAATATGTGTGTAACGGTTCTCTTTCATACATTAACATAACAGAGACCCTAAATGTACTTTAAATGTAAATCATCAAACTTCTCTTACATTTGCAAATTGAAGTAAAAAATGATAAATAAATGCAGATAGAAGCTTGTAAAAAAATATCTCCCACTTGGAATCGTAAGATATCTGGCAGATCATTAATTGAAGCATTACTTTTCAAGAAATACAGTTAATATATATATATATATATATATATATATATATATATATATATATATATATATATATATATATATATATAGACATATAGACATATAGACATATAGATATATATAATTTGGTGTTGTAACAATATGTTGATGCTTTCTATAACATTTATTTAATGTTTTAGAATGAATATTTATTTGCTGCTCAAATTAATTAACTGTTTTTATTTTTTAAATAAAACGTCTTAAAATATAAACAACTTATAAAAAAATCACAGAATGTGAATAAGTTGTCATTTAATAAGAATATGTGAATAACTCAATTTTAACAAAAATGTCAGATAGAACCTTATAATTGTAAGGTGACTATTTATTTATTTATTGCTTTCTGTCTGATATTAATATACATACTTTCTCAAAAGAAAGACTATGACTATCTGGTATGTCTCTGCCCAATATAACTATCGATTAAGAATCGAATATATTCTATCCCATCACACCTTCCCTAAACCCAAGCAACAGTGTTTTCAAAAGCACAGATTGACCCAACATTGCATTACCTAAACCCACCCGATAGTGTTGTCAAAAACATCAACTGACCCACCCACCCACTCACTTCCCTGAAGCCAACCGATAGTGTTGTCAAAAACATCAACTGACCCACCCACCCACTCACTTCCCTGAAGCCAACCGATAGTGTTGTCAAAAACATCAACTGACCCACCCACCCACCCACTCACTTCCCTGAAGCCAACCGATAGTGTTTTCAAAAGCACCGATTGACCCCATCACCCCTACCCTAAACCCAAGCAACAGTGTTTTCAGAAGCATGAATTGACCCAACATTGCATTACCTAAACCCAACCGATAGTGTTTTCAAAAGCATCTATTGACCCAATCACAATTCCTGAACCCAAGCGAGCGTTTTCAAAAGCACCAATTGACCCAACATTGCATTACCTAAACCCAACCAATAGTGTTTTCGGAACCACCGGTTGACCCTATCGCCCCCTTCCCTAAACCCAACCGATAGTGTTTTCAAAAGCATCAAATGACCCGATCACAATCCCTAAACCCAAGTGACAGTGTTTTCAGAAGCACCAATTGACCCAACATTGCATTACCTAAACCCAACCGATAGTGTTGTCAAAAACATCAACGGAATTGAGTTTGGCACACACAAAGTAAGCAGTTAACCTATATTTGCTTTCTGTTTGAGGGACACAGCATGGCATAATATCTCTCAGGAGTGACCCTCACCTTTGCTGTGTTTGTCTGAAATACTTTCCTCCAGACCCTGTTCTCAGCAGGCAGCCTTTTCAGAAACGGCACGAAGGGGAAAGACTTGAGCTTGGTTGCAAATACCGTGGTGACCTGTAAATAAACACATATTATTAAAGTGATTTCAACTCACGCAGAGAAACAGCGAGGAGCAGATGGAAACAACAAAGAACCATCAAGCTTCTGTTGGCACGAACAAATGACCGAATCAAAATGAGTGCCGTATCCGGATGAGCCGTAATGTTTCAGACTCATATTGTCTGATTGGAGCATTCAGTGTCACAACAACATTTACAACAGCGCTGTTTTCAATCTAAGACACAAATCAAGAGCTGTGATTTTAAATATCATGCTACATACCATTTCATTTCACCATCATGCATATTTATCTAGCTTTCCGCAGAACATATTTAGTCAACAGAAAGCTCTGAAATGTGTGCAGGTCTTGCTAATAGAGACAGAATTTGACGCTTCTTAAAAATAAAAGAATTGAAAATGTGGTTAGACTTTTGTTTGGCCACACTTTATTCATTTTAAGATAGAATCCACACTATTAATCAACCATTAACTATGATTTAAGCTCTATAAACTCCTAATTTGATGCTTATTAATAGTTATTAGGGTAGTAGTTGGGTTTGGATGTAAAATAGGATTAGAGATTGATCACTCAGTGCATTCAGGTGCTTTATAAGTATAATAAACAGACAATATATTAATAATTTTCCGGAAGGGCATCCGCTGTGTAAAAATGTACTGGGTAAGTTGGCGGTTCATTCCGCTGTGGCGACCCCAGATTAATTAAGGGACTAAGCTGACAAGAAAATGAATGAATATATTAATAGTAAGCAGATAATAAGCCACTAGTTCATTTATTTATTCATTGTTTCTTCGGCTTAGTCTCTATTTCAGAGCGGAATAAACCGCTAACTTATCCAGCATATGTTTTACACAGCGGATGCCCTTCCAGCTGCATCCCAGTACTGGGAAACACCCATACACTCTCACATTCATACACTACAGACAATTTTGTTCATCAATTCACTTATAGCGCATGTGTTTGGACTGTGGGGGAAACCAGAGCACCCTGAGGAAACCCACACCAACAAAGGGAGAACATGCAAACTCCACAAAGAAACGCTAACTAGACCAGATTTGAACCAGAGACCTTCTTGCTGTGAGGTCACAGTGCTAACCACTGAGTACAAAGTAACTTTAAAATGTTTTACCTTCTGCAGCGCCGCTGGCATGGAACGGTCTGCGAATGCCAATGTGTCTCCCAGACTGCATCAAGCTGTTGTATACTCATTGGATTGCAGGAAAGACAAAGGGCTTCATTCAGAGTGTGAATGTAGGAGTTCGGGACAGCCCTTCCTGATCGCTGTTTAATATCTGACAATGATTGCTTTTGCGAGGAATATGATGTTCGTGATCACTTGCAGATGTCATATAACTATTCGATTTAAGACGCACCTTCTCATTTTTTCAACATAATCAATGTCTCTCTTGTGAAAGATTACTAAAAGTGTGGGATTTGAGTAGAGATTAAAACTATTTGCAGCCTTTGTTCATTGTCTGAACCAACTTCATGAGCTTGAAAACAGGACTTTTGATGCATCTTCGACGTTTATTGAGTGTTATGTTTTTGACATTTATTATGTGTTAAGAGTTTTCGTCTTGTTTATAGTCCAAATATTAGAACATTTGTAAATCAAGAAGCATTTTCTTGACAAGCGAAAAATACTGTTTTGTTTTCAGAAATAATAAGCCAAAATGAAGTGAGTTTTTCCCTAAAACAAGAATAAAGCAAAATAATCAGTAAAAATAATATATTATTATTAAAAAAATCTATTTCAGTAAGTGAAATAAAAGAGGAAAGACAAAGGCCTTCATTCAGAGTGTACACTGCAAAAAATGTTTTTCTTACTTAGATTTTTCTGTCTTGTTTCTCGTCCAAATGTCTAAAAATTCTCATATCAAGAAGCATTTTCTAGGCAAGCAAAACATATTGTCTTGTTTTCAGAAATAACATGCAATATTAAGTAAGTTTTTCCTTAAAATAAGCAAAATAATCTGCTAATGGGGTCAGCAAAATAATCTTGTTTTTCCTTTTGACATAAGATTATTTAGCTTCCCCCATTGGCAGATTTTTTAACTTGTTTTAAGGAAAAACTCACTTAATTTTAGCATATTATATCTTAAAACAAGACAGTATGTTTTGCTTGAAAATTCTGCTTGATTTAAGAGTTTTTAGATATTTGGACTAAAAACAAGAAAAAAAATCTAAGTAGGAAAAGCATTTTTTGCAGTGTAGATGTAGGAGTTCGGGACGGCCCTTCCTGATCCCTTATTAATATCTGACAATGATTGTTTTTGCGAGGAATATGATGTTCGTGATCACTTGCAGATGTCATACAACTATTCAATTTAAGATGCACCTTCTCGTTTTTATAACATAATCAATGTCTCTTTTGTGAAATTGTTTATCCAAATATCTGAACATTTGTAAATCAAGAAGCATTTTCTTGACAAGCGAAAAACACTGTCTTGTTTTCAGAAATATTATGCCAAAATTAAGTGAGTTTTTCCCTAAAACAAGCAAAATAATCAGTTAAAATATAATATTATTATTAAAATAATCAATTTTATTAAGTGAATTAATCTTGTTTTTCCATTTTACAGAAGATTATTTTGCTTACCCTATTGACAGACTATTTAGCTTGTGTTAAGGAAAATTATTATTAATTATTTTTAAGTTCATCAGGAACTTAAAAGGTCAGGCACAAAAGTAATTATAATTGCAATGTTACTTAATACTCAGATATTGTAGCATTATTAGACTTATTATTTCTTAAAACAAGGAAATGTGTTTTGCTTGTCTAGAAAATGCTTCTTAATTTAGGATTTTTTAGATATTTGGACTAGAAACAAGACAAAAAAAAACTCTGAAAACTGAAAAGCCCAGACAGCAGCTGAAATCTCTCAGTAGTTCTTCAGCAAGCCTCTGCCCTTCCTCAGTGTAAATGAATATCAGCTGCTTCAGTTCAACATCTACATTAGCAGGAGATGAAGATTAACCCATTTCAGCAAGACAATGATCCACAACACAGCCAAGGAGACTTTCAGATGCTTTCAGAGAAAGAAAATCAAGCCGTAGAATGGCCCAGCCAATCACCTGACCTGAATCTAATAGAGAATGCAAACTAAAATTTGATAGACGAGACCCACAGAACTATCAAGATTTTTGACAGTCTGTGAGAAACTCACATCTGAGCAATGCATGTCTTTATTCTCCATATGAAAGGCGTCTTTGAGCTGCCTTCAAAATAAAAGCCTTTTATATAACGTATTAAATGCATTTAAGTTGTTCAGTACTTTCTCCATGTGTCACTCTATCATTATTGAACACCATTTTTTTCAGATTTCTTGGTTTTGTTTTGTTTTTATGTTTGTATTTTTTGGGTTTTTACTAAAATCTGTTTTAATTCCATGTCAACATCTCCTTTAGGTATATTATTCCCAGGAAAAAAACATGACAATAAGTTCAATAGTTATTTTCCATGCTGTATGTATTGATGGGTTTGGTGTTTTTAATCTGACAGTGGAAAAAATCATTTAAACTGAAATAAAATAGGAGTACTCCTAATGTTGTTTTGGTTTTTTTGTTTTTTTATAAACAAAAATGTATATCTAATAAATGTGGATTGTTTTTAAAAGGTCATGAAATTCAAGGAATTTAACCTATGTTGCGCATGATTCATGGGTGTTTTCCATTTATTTATAATATTGAGTTAAACAATAGGACATTGTTCTGACAACTTCTGAGGCAAAAAGAAAATCTGTCTTTTATTTTGTTCTAAAATGTTGTGTCAAGCTTGAAGAAATGTCAAAAAAATCCCTGCAGAGTTACAGTTTTACTTAAAAAGTTAACGAAGGAGAGATCAAGATCCCACAATACAATCTGAAAGTGTAAACAATTGGAAAGAAACAGATGAATCACGAGCTAAGCGAAACCGTTAATTAACAGATGTTTATTTTCAGTGTGATTGGTGGTTCATTTGTTTGCACAGCTAAAAATTACATGTAAAGTTATGGCACGTGTATTCGAAATGTGATGTTGAGGAGTGCGTTTTAAGATACATATGAGAACAATTATGTGCTGAATAAAAAATTTAATAAATCAACAATATCAAAAAGGACAGACAATGCAAATAACCAGGAATTCACTAGAATTTGACCCCAGGTCCAGTTTTTAAGCCTAAAGGCTTTTTTTCACCTAGAATGACAACTATAAACATGTGGATACGGCTCTGATTTGAATTGAATGGTCCACACCACAACTATAATGATGAGAGTGGAAAAAATATTTCACTGGAAATGTTTTCCTTCTTCCTTCAGTGGTTAAAGAAACACCGCTTTTTTCTTTTTTTATGGGGTCATTTTACAAATCCCCTGGTTACTTGTAGCTTAGCTTAGCATAAATCATCGAATCCAATTAGACCACTAGCATCTTGCTCAAAATTAACAAAAAAAAAAAAAAAGTGTTTTGATAATCTCCCTATTTAAAGGCTGACTTAAAGAATGACTTTTTCAATCTGTAAGTGAAGAAAAACTCTACATAAAATAAAATTAAATAATTAAAAACGTCGATTAAATTAAATTAAATTAAATTAAATTAAATTAAATTAAATTAAATTAAATTAAATTAAATCAAATCAAATTAAATTAAATTAAATTAAATTAAATTAAATATATAAGGCGAGGCAGTGGCGCAGTAGGTAGTGCTGTCGCCTCACAGCAAGAAGGTTGCTGGGTTGCTGGTTCGAGCCTCGGCTCGGTTGGCGTTTCTGTGTGGAGTTTGCCTGTTCTCCCTTCGTTCGCGTGGGTTTCCTCCAGGTGCTTCCCAGAGATGAATTGCGGCTGAAAGGGCATCCACTAAGTAAAAACTTGCTGGATAAGTTGGCGGTTCATTCCGCTGTGGCGACCCCGGATTAAAAAAGGGACTAAGCTGACAAGAAAATGAATGAATGAATAAATAAATAATTGAAAAAACAAAAAAAAGGAGTGCATCAAATGTTGTTTAACCCAAGACTATTAGCATCTCGCTCAAAAAAAAAAAAAGGAAAGCCGCTATTGTCGTTACTGTATTTCTGTGAGCGGCTACAGCACAAGCTTTAAAGAAATGAACTGTGCTGCTCGGGACAGAATGCCCCACATATTCAGTTTCAAAAGAGAGATGCACAAACAGACTATGAAAAGCATAACACAACACACAGATCCTCTGTGGCCGTATTCGTCCAGTGTGCAGAAAACACACTCTCACACACTGCTAACGATGTCTTGAATGCTGTCATTATAATCACAGGCTAAACTGTAATGATGTTGCGTTGGCTTCTTTGCGTTTGCAGATCTCCTGCATGATGTTGCCAACCCTCATCATTATAATCAGAGACACAGTCACCTGTTCACTCATGCTAAAATGCTGCATTTGAGTATTAAGTAATAGTGCAATTATTATTACTTCTGTGCAATCAGAATAGATACAAATGACCTGCTGCTTTCTGATGTGCACAAAGAAAATCTGCAGCACAAAAAAGGCAACACACAAAGCCCGATGTGCTGCTTCTTCTTCTCTAGAAAGTCCTTTTTATGTCAGAAAATTCACTTGGCATTTTTATCTTTCATGCAAAAAAATGGTTTTCTTTCTTAGAGCTGTTGTCTTGCTTCTAATCCAAATATTTCAAGATTCTTAAATCATGACGCATTATCAATGAAAACATTCACTCACCGGCCACTTTATTAGGTACACCTGTCCAACTGCTCGGTAATTCAAACTTTTAATCAGCCAATCACCTGTCATCAACTCAATGCATTTAGGCATGTAGACATGATCATGACGATCTGCTGCAGTTCAAACTGAGCATCAGAATGAAGAAGAAAGAAGATTTAAGTGACTTTAAATGTGGCATGGTTGTTGGTGCCAGACAGGCTGCTCTGAGTATTTCAGAAACTGCTGATCTATATTGTTAACTGCCTCAAGCAATATGTGTTTTGGATTGTCTACAGAACAAACCACTGCTGTACAACAGAGGTGAATTTAGGCATGGGCAGTAAGGGCAATCGCCCATATGACAAAATCGCGGCATCTTGCTGGGGGCGGCATGGGGAGATGGTGCAAAAAAAAAAGTGCCCCAGTAAAAGCTTAAAGATAAGATCTACTTTATGCAAGTGTATTAATTTAGAGTGGTTATCCCAGAATAATGATGTTAGGGGCTATGCACATTTGGCATCTTTTAAACAGGCAAGTTTGTTATTCTTCATGTGCAACAGTGTGCTGGTGGAAACAAATTGACGCATATGTCCAGAAAGCCATTTGACAAAACTAAAGTTTACATCATATGATGATGATGATGATGATGATGATGATGTTACTTTGACTAGGCATGGATGTGAAGCAGAAAGGAGGAATATTCAGTAAGGGATATAGCTAAGACTTTATAACATTAATTCATGGCTATGAATCAAGTCTAAGACAACAGATAATTACATAAAACATATATTATTTGTATTCTGTAGACCTGTCGTTATTAATATTTATGCAAAAGTCTTAGAATATTACCAACCCAGGCTCATTCTGATAACGTAGTCCCATGTTAGCTTCTGTCTATTGGTAAAATTGGTTGGGTTTAGGGAAGGAGGAGGGTGGGTCGATCGATTGGTTGGTCGGGCAGGCAGTCTAAACAGCAGGCCTCTGGTGAGTTTACGCAAGAACAGCGGCCGCGAACGGCACATGCAAAAGAAATTTGACAAATGAAAAGCGCACACAGCAGCCTCTCGTTGATTTGCGAAAACAAAAACTGCAAAAATATGTACCTCCCTGCCGTCTTTTAGGATGACACTGGGTTGCATATTACTCCAGTTGTGTCTTTACATTGTTTTTTAGTTACATTTAGGGTTAATTTCTGTAATTTACTTAGAATATTAATTGTATAATAATAATAATAATAATAAACAAAGTGTTTGTTTATCGAAAATAAATAAATTTATTTAAATGTATTTTTAATGATTATTTTCTTTCATTCCTTTTCTTGTCGGCTTAGTCCCTTTATTAATCCGGGGTTGCCACAGCGGAATGAACCGCCAACTTATCCAGCACGTTTTTACGCAGTGGATGCCCTTCCAGCTGCAACCCATCTCTGGGAAACATCCACACACACACACTCATTCACATTCATACACTATGGACAATTTAGCCTACCCAATTCACCTGTACTGCATGTGTTTGGACTGTGGGGGAAACCGGAGCACCCGGATGAAACTCACGCAAACTCCACACAGAAACGCCAACTGACCCAGCCGAGGCTCGAATCAGCAACCTTCTTGCTGTGAGGCGACAGCACTATCTACTGCGCCACTGCGTCGCCCTAATAATATTTTAAATGTTTATATTTAAAATATATATTCAAATATTTAAAATATATATAAAGTCAACCTCATAGTGTCTTTAATTCTTGGGGGATGGGGCCCCATGGGGTGCCATTTAAACTAGAACCAACACTGTTATACAATGACTTGCTTATTTACCATAACTTTACCCTATTTAACCTAGTTAGCCTTTAAAGATGAATACTAGTGTCTTGAAGAATATCTAGTCTAATATTATGTGCTGTCATCATGGCAAAGATAAAATAAATCAGTTATTAAAACTATTATATTTAGAAATGTGCTGAAATAATCTTCACTCCGTTAAACAGAAATTGGGGAAAAGTATTCAGAGGGGCTAATAATTCTGACCTCAACTGTACATAGTGCGCCTCTCAATCCTTTATTTATTTAAATAGAAAAAATCAAACCATAAAAACCCATAAGTGTGAGTATTTAACTTACAATATGTATTTTTACTTTACACATTTCACAATGGCATTGCCCATAAATCCCCCATTAGTCAAATTCACTGCCACATTAAATCAAATGAATCACTCTCCAGAGCAATAGTTCATTCACACTTCGCTCACAAACATGTTCATAGCTCTGAAAATAATTCTTTTTAGGTCTGTTTACCCATATTTTCTGTCACTCAGTCAGCTGCAAGTCCCTTTATCTCATCCTCTCCAGATATTTCCATCAAAACAAGCCGTTAATTATCACTTAAAATGCAGCGTACATCACACGCGCAGAGCTAATCCAGATAAAGGAATTCATTTGTAATTTATCATATAATTTGCGCAAGACAATCTTTAAGAAGGTGTGAATACACAGGGATTTAGCCAATCATTGCTTGACTAATTAAGCTTAGCAGGGGATTTCCAACGTTTCGGCCAAGCGTCAGTCAGTCTGGAGCTAAATCGAAGGAATCGATGTTATAGAAAGGCGACACGGCGGCTCAGTGGTTAGCATTGTCGCCTCACAGCAAGAAGATCGCTGGTTCGAGTCCCGGCTAGGCCAGTTAGGGTTTCTGTGTGGAGTTTGCATGTTCTCCCCATGTTCCCGTGGTTTCCCACCAGGTGCTCAGGTTTCCCTCACATTCCAAACACATGCACTATAGGAGACTAGTGTATGCTGGGTTACAGCTGGAAGCTGCGTAAACATGCTGAAATAGTTGGCGGTTCATTCCACTGTGGTGGCCTCTGAAAAATCAGGGATTAGGCTGAAGGTAAATGAATGAATCAGATTAAAATATTATGTGAAAAGGGTCCATACATCTCAGAGAAGGACTTTAAAGAAGAACTATTAATGCACTAGAACACAAACAGCACTAGAGGTGGCGTTGGAGCTGTGTGTTTGGGTTTCATTAAATTCAACACTTCCCTGCAGTTCCAGAGTGATTAGAGAGCAAATCAGGAATTTAGTCTTCGCGTTTTAAGCACTACACAGAATCTTGTACACCTACATCTCGCATCCACAAAAGTGGGCTTCACGCAGAGCTTTCGGTACCCCTGCAGTGTCAGCAGCACAGACACAGAGAAAGTCACAAACAAACAGAAGCAGTCAAAGACCTCGGCGGGCATCTCCTACTCGCACATAAAATCTCTCCTCTGTGCTCTCTGTAGCCCAGTGTTATGTGGATCATACCGTTCCGTGCAGGCTCAGATTTCCAGCCCATTCCCAAGCAATGGGGTGTGTTTGTCCCAGGACAGTGTGTTGTGTCCAAAACACAGATGCAACATCAGCTTGCTTAACCCTTCTGTGCTGTTGGGGATCTGTGGTCCCGCCAAAAATAAAAAAACAAGCGTTATAGCTATTTCTTAGCCAGATATTTTAAATAATGTGTCAAAAGCCAAACATACCTGTATACATAGACCTTTTATTCAGCATACCTTTTCTTTAAATACAACTGGGTATTAAAAAATATACAATTGGGATGTAAAAAAAAATCTGAACAAATAAATAATAATAATAATAAAAACATTATATATGTTTAACATTATATATGTTATATATAAACATTATATATACCAGCTAAGACCATGCTGGAAATGGCAAAACCCCTATAAAACCAGTTTTATATATAAATATATAAATATAAATATCGCACTTCCGGCTGAAAGCGTGTCTAGACTTTACTGGACATCAGAGCTACCTAAATCAACCACTTGAAGTTTTTTAAAGTAAATCTTAAGAGTTTTTTTTTTTCAGTATAACCTTTACTGTTGATCTTTGTATCTATTGACGTCCACATTAGCATTACAGATTAATCAGACTTATAGCTGCTGAGAAATTGACTTGATTTGATGAAGCTGTCATTAAAAGTGCTGGTTAACGCTATATGATGCAAACATCTGTTCACCATATGACAGCACAGCAGCCTGAGCCGATCATTATGTCTGTTGCATAGCAACATTCTGCCCATGTATATGATCTAGCAGATGCTCTATGACACTCAATTCAATATGCAGCATGCCTAAAGATGCACTTTAGCTTGAACTTTCCATAACTGAGGCAAATTCCCTTTCTAGTGTTCACTCGGACATATATTACAATTAACAATTGCTATATTTGCACGACAGCATTTTCAGCTGTCTATTTCAATTGGGAACTGTCACCGACTTGGTCCCAGTCATTCCCCTCGCTGGCCAGCAGAGGTCACCATCGCCAGACTTCTAACCATTACATCATCTTCAGACACTGATTGCAACGCACCTGCAGCACATCTATCTCACTGATCACCACACACACACATATAAGCAGTCCAAACACTCACTCCAGGGCGAAGTCTTGTTCTGCCCTTACTGACATTTCTGAGCGTTCATCTCCTTGCCTGATCTCCCCGTTATTATCCGGACTGTCCCTTGACCTTGCCTTGCCTGCCTTGAACCCTGCCTTGTACCTCGACTTTGATCCACGCCGCCTGCCCCGAACCCATTCTGGTCTCTCTCCTTTGACCCACGCCGCCTGCCTCTGACCCATGCCTGCTTATCTGAGTTTATGTAGGCCTACAGTTTAACATTCATGTCTTACATCATAAACAGTTAATATCTCATTGAACATCATTTATTTTTACCACCAATTATCATAGTAGAACAGTTTCTCAAGCAGTTTGTGATGCATTTTGGAAACAGGAGATGAGCCTCTGGTCTAATGAGACACCTGGCTTGAGAAACCCGTTCTTAAACACTTGATTTTTTGGGTAGCTCACATATTTTGAAGGCCTTCGGCGGAAATCAAACGAGCCATTTTAATCTAGATTAGTCCCGAGATTAATCTAGATTAAACAAATTTATCTATGCCCACTAATAATATACAGTATACACTTCAAACACTATATACAGGACACTTCAAACACTATATACAGGACACTTCAAACACTGTATACAGGACACTTCAAACACTGTATACAGGACACTTCAAACACTGTATACAGGACACTTCAAACACTATATACAGGACACTTCAAACACGTATATACAGGACACTTCAAACACTATATACAGGACACTTTAAAAACTGTATACAGGACACTTCAAACAATGTATACAGGACACTTCAAACACTGTATACAGGACACTTCAAACACTGTATACAGGACACTTCAAACACTATATACAGGACACTTCAAACACTATATACAGGACACTTCAAACACTGTATACAGGACACTTCAAACACGTATATACAGGACACTTCAAACACGTATATACAGGACACTTCAAACACGTATATACAGGACACTTCAAACACGTATATACAGGACACTTCAAACACGTATATACAGGACACTTCAAACACTATATACAGGACACTTTAAAAACTGTATACAGGACACTTCAAACACGTATATACAGGACACTTCAAACACGTATATACAGGACACTTCAAACACGTATATACAGGACACTTCAAACACTATATACAGGACACTTTAAAAACTGTATACAGGACACTTCAAACACTGTATACAGGACACTTCAAACACTGTATACAGGACAGTTCAAACACTGTATACAGGACACTTCAAACACGTATATACAGGACACTTCAAACACGTATATACAGGACACTTCAAACACGTATATACAGGACACTTCAAACACGTATATACAGGACACTTCAAACACGTATATACAGGACACTTCAAACACTATATACAGGACACTTCAAACACTGTATACAGGACACTTCAAACACGTATATACAGGACACTTCAAACACTATATACAGGACACTTCAAACACGTATATACAGGACACTTCAAACACTATATACAGGACACTTTAAAAACTGTATACAGGACACTTCAAACACTGTATACAGGACACTTCAAACACTGTATACAGGACACTTCAAACACTGTATACAGGACACTTCAAACACTATATACAGGACACTTCAAACACTGTATACAGGACACTTCAAACACTATATACAGGACACTTCAAACACTGTATACAGGACACTTCAAACACGTATATACAGGACACTTCAAACACTATATACAGGACACTTCAAACACTGTATACAGGACACTTCAAACACTGTATACAGGACACTTCAAACACTGTATACAGGACACTTCAAACACTATATACAGGACACTTCAAACACTGTATACAGGACACTTCAAACACTATATACAGGACACTTCAAACACTGTATACAGGACACTTCAAACACTATATACAGGACACTTCAAACACTGTATACAGGACACTTCAAACACTGTATACAGGACACTTCAAACACTATATACAGGACACTTCAAACACTGTATACAGGACACTTCAAACACTATATACAGGACACTTCAAACACTGTATACAGGACACTTCAAACACGTATATACAGGACACTTCAAACACTATATACAGGACACTTCAAACACTGTATACAGGACACTTCAAACACTGTATACAGGACACTTCAAACACTGTATACAGGACACTTCAAACACTGTATACAGGACACTTCAAACACTGTATACAGGACACTTCAAACACTATATACAGGACACTTCAAACACTGTATACAGGACACTTCAAACACTATATACAGGACACTTCAAAAACTGTATACAGGACACTTCAAACACTATATACAGGACACTTCAAACACTATATACAGGACACTTCAAACACGTATATACAGGACACTTCAAACACGTATATACAGGACACTTCAAACACTGTATACAGGACACTTCAAACACTATATACAGGACACTTCAAACACTGTATACAGGACACTTCAAACACGTATATACAGGACACTTCAAACACTATATACAGGACACTTCAAACACTGTATACAGGACACTTCAAACACTGTATACAGGACACTTCAAACACTGTATACAGGACACTTCAAACACTGTATACAGGACACTTCAAACACTGTATACAGGACACTTCAAACACTATATACAGGACACTTCAAAAACTGTATACAGGACACTTCAAACACTATATACAGGACACTTCAAACACTATATACAGGACACTTCAAACACGTATATACAGGACACTTCAAACACGTATATACAGGACACTTCAAACACTGTATACAGGACACTTCAAACACTGTATACAGGACACTTCAAACACTGTATACAGGACACTTCAAACACTGTATACAGGACACTTCAAACACTATATACAGGACACTTCAAACACTATATACAGGACACTTCAAACACTGTATACAGGACACTTCAAACACTGTATACAGGACACTTCAAACACTATATACAGGACACTTCAAACACTATATACAGGACACTTCAAACACTATATAAAGGGCCCTTCAAACACTATATACAGGACACTTCAAACACTATATACAGGACACTTCAAACACTGTATACAGGACACTTCAAACACTATATACAGGACACTTCAAACACTATATACAGGACACTTCAAACACTATATACAGGACACTTCAAACACTATATACAGGACACTTCAAACACTGTATACAGGACACTTCAAACACTATATACAGGACACTTCAAACACTATATACAGGACACTTCAAACACTGTATACAGGACACTTCAAACACTATATACAGGACACTTCAAACACTATATACTTCAAACACTATATACAGGACACTTCAAACACTATATACAGGACACTTCAAACACTATTTCACTATTTCTCACACCAGCTATAGGTCTAGTAGAGAGACAGTGACAGAGCCAATTCAGTGGATGGGGATGACTGGGAGGCCATGGGTAAGGGCTTAAAGAGGGAATTTGGCCAGAACACCAGGGTTAAACCCCTACTCTTTACCAGGACTGCCATAAGATTTTAATGACAACACATTGAGTTAGGACCTCAGTTTAACGTCTCATCCGAAAGACAGTGTTACCTGACAGTATATTGTCCCCTTGACTATACTGGGGCATTAGGACTCACACAGACTGCAGTTTGAGCGCCCCCTGCTGGCCTCACCCATGTGGTCTCTCATCCAGGTACTGACCAGGCTCAGCCCTGCTTAGCTTCAGTAGGTAACCGCTCTTAGGCTGCAGGGTGATACGGATGTGGTTTGCTAATAGCGCAAATTATGCTTAAAAATAAACGATGACCACATTGAGATTTTTTTATGAAAATAAAATGTGGGCATCAGAGGGTTAATATCTTGCTATATTATCTTTTTGTCATGATTGTTCTGACCTTTTCAGTCTAACAGCTGGCCTTGTTATCCGTTTGCACTGTAAATAACCATCTATTTTCATTCCGTCCTGCCTCAAATGGCTTTTGGATTTGCCGTGAGCATTAATGTCTGATTCAGAAGTTGTTGTCTACAGAGTAAAGTTTGTCGTGGGTGGCAGCATAAGCCAAACCAGAATATCTGCGGCAGCAAACCAAAGCCACATGTTTTGCATGCCAGAGAGTTAAGTTTGCATAAATGCTATAGCATGTCAACAGTGGGGGTTGAAAAGCCACGTGCGGGTGTGTCTCTGGCTTCTGGAGGAGGTTTTAACCTGCACACACAGTGACCACATGCAGTTTCCTGGCAAGAATCAAAGAGCAAAGCGCTGTCAGGGGCCTGTGGGCTTCAGCATATGATAAGAGACTGCATCAAACACTAGCAGGGCTTTATTTACAATGCTCAGAGTGCCTGTAGTTCCTCTACAACTCTGTTTTTTTTCTTAACCCTTTCATCAGACGCATCGCTGTGCTCTGAGAAATTTCCAGAGAACTGTCCGGGTGTTGTTTTTGCAATGTTTGTGAAGCTATTTTTCACAGTAACTCTCCTTAGTTACTAAAAGCAAATTCAAAACTGACACTAAACCAAGAGTCAAATGAATTCATTGTCTCACTTTAATAATGGCACAGTCTGCAGAAACACTTTGATTGACGTTCTCCCATTGTACGTGTCATCAGAGGGGGAAAGCCCCGCCCACTAGTGACCATCTCTCCCTCATTAGCATAGGATGTTAGTCTTGTTTTTAAATCTGCCACTATGCTGACACACAGGCGTTTGTAGCTCTGTCCTCGTCAAAAAAGAGCACAATCTCATTTGCATTTAAAGCGACAGTCACCAAAAATATGACCAAAGCCTAAAGAGGGAAGTTTTGGGAGACATTACACAGTAATTGTGAAGTATTTTACAGTAACTCGCCTCAGTTATTAAAAACTGGCACTAAACGAAGAGCCAAATGTGAAGCGCCTTGCATGATGCCTCATAGATAAATATAACTTATGCAACACACACACACACACACACACACACACACGAGGCAGAGGAAATACAACACTCACGTAACACTCAGTGCTAATACAAGTCAATTAAACATAGTAAACACTCAAATTATGTCATGATTAATATTGTTATACATCATTTAAACATTGATAGGTTCTTGTTATTGTGTAGTCCTACTTAAAAAGTAAATGGGACTTTTGATTGGTAATTTAAATTTTAATAGTGTAAAATGAGGTCTCATTTGTGGTTGTATTAGTTAATGCATCAGCTAATGAGCAACATAGTTTGACCGGTTTAACCTATAGTGATCATAACAGGGTTATAACAGGTAAGACAAAAACTAAATTTATTGGCCAAAATCAATCACAATCTAAACTAAATCACGTTAAATTAAACTAAACTTAAAAAACCAAATCTAAAATCTAACACTTACCTATTAATCTAAAATTATTTAAATAAAAATAAGAAATAACAAAAATAAATTATTAAACTAAATAAAAAAATCAACTAAAAACAAATCTAAAATATAACCCTAACCTATTTGAAATTAATTAAATTAAATTAAATTAATAAATAATAAAAAATATATAAATAAATAAATAAAAAATAAATAAGACTAAACCGTAACCCAAACTATTAATGAACAGATTAATTAATGAAATTAACCTTATCTAAAATCTAATCCTAACCTATCTGAAACAAATTAAATAAAAAATAAATGAATAAGTAATAATAAAAAATGTAATTCAATTAAATAAGAAAAATAAATGAAAACCAAATCTTAATAAAAAACATGAATAAATAATAAACAATAAATAAATAAAAAATAAACAAAATAAATAATCATTTTCAGATTTCATCAGCACTAAATGTTTAATTTTTTCTTTCAATTCTTGCATTTTTTACGGTTTTGGATTCAGTATTTGTTTAATTTCTTTTTACTTTAATTAATTAAATAAACAGAAATGTGACCACAAAATAAAAACTAAACAAAAATGATTAAATCCATGAATAAAAAATAAATAAAGTTAATAAAACACAAATGTACAGCAAATTAAAAATAGTTTATTAAAATAACTAACTAATATAAACTAAATTTTATATATATATATATATATATATATATATATATATATATATATATATATATATATATATATACGTACGTACGTACGTACGTACGTACGTATGTATGTATATATATATATATATATATATATATATATATATATATATATATATATATCAAAATCAATAAAAACTTAATCACTATATATATATATATATATATATATATATATATATATATATATATATATATATATATGAATAATAATATATCTAAACTAAATAAAAACTGAATAAAAAATGCAAAGCTATAATAACCTTGGTTCATTCACCATGCATAACTAATGTAATTACACATGTAAATTAAGTAGTAAATGTCGAGATTAGCTTTAACTAAAATAGAATGTTAAAATAGATCTTGAATGCTATCAAATGAAATGCAATTCTAAAGTGTCACTAATTATATTGTGTGTTTAACAGTTGAAGTCAAAATTATTAGCCCACTCGTGAAAGGTATATTATTTTATAGATATTCCCAACATATTTTGAAGCATAACCATTTGAAAAACTCATTTCTAATGAACAATGTATGTCGTCGTTGCCATGATGACAGTGCATAATATTGTTCTAGCTATTTTTGCAAGAGAGCCTTTAGCTTAAAGTGCAATTTAAAGGCTTATTATGGTAATCAGGGTCAACTTTACATATTGTATGTCATATATAACATTGATATTAAGCATAATCATGCATATCAAGCATATAAATGATGTGGCTAGTAATAAGAAATCATTAATGAATGCTCAGATTAATTATGACATAAACAGTCAGTGCAGTGGTTACACTTTACAATAAGGTTTCATTAGCTAATGCATTCACTAATATGAACTAAGATTGAACAATACTCATAGTACAGCATTGATTACTGCATTATTACCATCCAAATGCTTGTAAACATTAGTTAATACACAGTGAGTTAACATGAACTAACAATTAATCTGAAATTAATTAAACAAAAACAAAAGAATAAATAATAAAAATAAATAAAAAATAAATTAATAGATTTAATTTAAAAATAATAAAAAAATAAAGAAAAACATATCTAAAATCTAATCCTAACCTATCTGAAACAAATTAAATAAAAAATAAATGAATAAATAATAATAAAAAAATTTATTCAATTAAATAAGAAAAACAAATAAAAAATAAATCTTAATAAAAAAACATGAATAAATAATAAACAATAAATAAATAAAAAATAAACAAAATAAAAAATCATTTTCAGATTTCATCAGCACTAAATGTTTAACTCATCATTTTTTCTTTCAATTATTGCATTTTTTACGGTTTTGGATTCAGTATTTGTTTTTACTTTTTACTTTAATTAATTAAATAAACAGAAATGTGACCACAAAATAAAAACTAAACAAAAATGATTAAATCCATGAATAAAAAATAAATAAAGTTAATAAAACAAAAATGTACAACAGCAAATTAAAAATAGTTTATTAAAATAATAAAATAACTAAACTAAATCATGCATATCAAGCATATAAATGATGTGGCTAGTAATAAGAAATCAGTAATTAATGCTCAGATTAATTATGACATAGTCAGTGCAGTGGTTACACTTTACAATAAGGTTTCATTAGCTAATGCATTCACTAATATGAACTAAGATTGAACAATACTCATAGTACAGTATTTATTACTGCATTATTACCATCCAAATGCTTGTAAACATTAGTTAACAAGCAGTGAGTTAACATGAACTAACAATTAATGACTTTATTTTCATTAACTAATGCTATAACTAACAAAAGTACTGTAATTAATGTTATGTTCATTGTTTGTTCATGTCAGTAAATGTATTAACTAACGTAACCCTATTGTAAAGTGTCACCAGTGCAGTGCAGTTCCCGTCCACGTTGTTGTTCTGACCATGAACTTCCAGCAGCAAATATTTAACCGTCATGAACGTTTATTTTAACGTCCTTCATTCATTGCCAAAGACCTCCAACATCACAGAGAGATGGATTAGATTGAAAAGTAAAAGACTAATCCAACTCGATCACACACTTCACGCACAAAAAGAAAAGTTAAATGGAGCCAACGCTCGAGCAAAGAAAAGCACACAATAATTGCGCTTCTTCTTTTCAAACCCCAGGTTTTCAAGCCACTTACCTTTCCCAAGGTCCTGTGTGGTTGTTCCAAGGCCATGTTTTTGCTTGTGCTGAAAGTGTGTTTGCACAGAGGCTGCTATACTGTCATTGTGAAGGCCCGTGTGTGTGTGTGTGTGTAGTGAGAGTGTCGAAATCACTCTCTCTCTCTCTCGCTCTGACCGCCATTTATAGAGCTCAGAGAGCCACAAATAGACAGCAGACAGCGGGGAGCCCTTGACAACAATCACTGGAACCATTTCCTGTGATGGGGGATCATTTAGTTCCTTGCACTAAAAGTAATAAGCGTGAGACTGTGCAAGTAGTGCTGTGGAGCTGGAGTGACTGCAGAGAGGAGCAAAAATAAATAAGCAAATAAATAGTATTGATTCTTCATTCGTTCCTTCATTTTCCTTCAGCCTAGTTGCTTATTCATCAGGGGTCGCCACAGCGGAATGAACCGCCAACTGTTCCAGCATATGTTTTACACAGCGGATGCCCTTCCGACTGCAACCCAGTACTGGGAAACACCCATACACTCTCACATTCTCATACACTATACGGCCATATTAGTTCATCAATTCCCCTATAGACCTTTTTCCTGGAATGCAAAATTACCCATAATGCTTTGCGTGTATGCGCAAGGAGAATGCGAAGAACTTCCGGTCGGCAGCTGATGTGTGTAAACAGTCACATTTGGACAGCTTTGAAACGATAGTTTTAATCTATTTTACCTGCTTTTATCCTCTTTAAACTAACACTGTTGTCCATCAGCAGCATCTCCTGGACTGATCATTTAAAGAAATGCGATCTAATATGATGGAAAACAGCTGCTGTGAGGCATTTTCCCCTCGTTGTCAGACGGCATCTTCTGCAGTTTAAATGAAGCCTCGTCATCGCTAAAGTCAACATTTTCTCTTTATTTCAAATATATAACCAGCCCAAACTAATGTAGTTCACCACAATGTTTGACACACACACGTAGCCTTTACTGTCCCACTGACACACTGATTTAATAATGCTGACAAAGTGAAAATATAGGCTAGTGTCATTTCCAAATGACAGAAAAACACAAACCGTGGTGAAAACAACACACGAAATAAAACACAAACGGCTCGCGATAAGAATGAACAGCAAATCAGCAGCAGAGGATCAATAACAGACTTTTATTGCTCATTTTTGTAAATTGCACGACTTTCATACCTGTTAAGTTTCATGCCAGCACTCTGGTTTGCTCTCTCTCTCTGTGTGTGAGTGTGTGTGTTAAAGAGCCGCTGAGCTAACAGCTGACAGGCCGGGAACGCACGCACACACACAAAGTATTTCTGACGGCAGACACGTGAACTAGGAGAACGTTTTTCTCGTATTTCTGACGTGCTTGAACCACATGTGACAGATTATAACGGCTTTAACACACACATTTCTAAGTTGTGTGTCACAAAAACACTCTGTTATCCAATAAAAACGTTATTGAAACCCATTTTCGGAGCGCAAATTACCAGTTGAACACGCTGTGAACGGAAGTTTTTAGCATTCTACCGGAAGAAGCTGGTCGCTAAGGCGCCCGCCATGCCGCAGCCATGAAAAACGTCTATAACTCATGTTCAAACACTGGATGATTCATTATTGTGAAGCTGTACGCTGAATAAAGCAGGCGACTGAAGTACTGGGCTATGTTTACGGATTAGGCTTTGGGTGGTTTGTCTATTTTACGCTCTTCTTTTCTCATTCCTAACAGACTCCAGACCTGTCTTGACTTTTCAGATTTCCAGCTGCAGAATTAAGTGAGCAGAACAGAGAGTGAACGGTTCATCACTGCCAGCGTTTTCTGTATTTATTTTCAGCTTGCAGAGTTTCAGACGCTTTATAAACGCTACCAAGAGATTTTGAAATCAGTATAGAGTCAATAGAGAGCAATTGATTGTGAGGCCGTATCTACAGTAGAAGAGTAATGTGCTGATACTGTGCTGGAGTCAGGTATCATTGATCAACTGCAAAGACTGTGACTTTACGGTTAGAGGTCTACCACTGTTGAGTGTGTTCAGTAAAACGGCCTTTATTCAACTGATTAATCCGGCGGTATGGTGTAATGAATTAACAAAGACAAACAAAGACTTAAGGCAACATCCCTTATACTGAATATCGCTATGCAGTATTATTCATTCATTCATTCATTTTCTTTGTGTGGAATGCATGCCATGAAATGATTCATTGCATTGATAATATGTAATATGACAAGGTTAATGCATTCTGTTAAAAATAATTACACTGTAAGCTAATCCGCTAACTAATATTAATACGTGAGAAAACCTTGGTGTAAAGTGTAATCAAAAGAATCGCTTCAGGATCTCTGTGTTGTGCTGTTAGTATTAGTATGTTAAGTCGTTCTCCTGCATCACGCTTGATCCTTCAAGATTAAATCATTGCTTTTGCACAGCAGCTCAGCTGCATTTACATTTACTCATTTAGCAGATGCTTTTATCTAAAGCGACTTACAAGTGAGAATAAAAAAAGCACTTAAGCTTTCATCAGATTTGCAATAAAAAAAAAACAACAACAACCCAGGCTCATCCTGAAAACATACCACTATATACATTTCTGGAGAGCGCCAAATATATCCCAGGAGCTACGTTTTTTTTTTTTTTTTTTGCAGATCCACCAGAGGCCGCTGTGTACGCTTGTTCAGATCTCAAATTTCTCTTGCGAGTGTCATTTGTCATTGGCTTGTGTTTTCATCTTACCCGCTTTCTGGAACCGTTCTTCACCAGGCTCAAACCCCGTCGTTGTGGTCAACTCCTCTCTGCGTCTCAAGTCTGCCGATGTACATGGAAAGCTACTGGGCAAACTGCTAACAGCAGAAATGCCGTCCACACACACAGAGATAAGTGGTCAGCTACTGGCGCGGGAAGAAATGACATCACACCATAGTGTTCGTTATAAAGGCCAAATGCAGCCATACATGAGCTGGTTCAAGCTTGTTCTTGGTCAAAGGTTGGTTTAAGCTGGCTTTTGTTTGTCATGAGCTGGTTTAAGCTTATTTGTGCTGGTTATGAGCTGGGTTAAGCTGGTTATTGTTGGTCAAGAGTTAGTTTAAGCTGGTCTTTGATGTCCATGAACTAGTTTAAGTTGGTTATTTATAGCCATAAACTAGTTTAAACTAGTGTAAGCTAGTTTTTGCTAATAAAGGGCTGGTTAAAATATAGTTCCTGCTGTTGAAGTTGGTTTAGGCTGCTTCGTATTGTTCATGAACTTGTTTTTGCTGGTCAAGAGTTGGTTTAAGCTAGTTCTTGATGGTCATAAGCTGGTTTAAGCTGTTTTTGCTGGCCACGAGTTGGTTTAAGGTGGTTCTTGCTGGTCAGGAGTTAAATTAAGAAGGTTATGCATGGCCATGGACTGGTTTAAGCTAGTTTAAGTTGGATTCTTCCTCATCATGAGCTGGTTTAAGATAGTACTGGCTGAAGAGTTGGTTTAGGCTGGTTCTTGTTGGTCATGAGCTGGTTTAAGCTTGTTCTTGCTGGCCATGAGCTGGTTCAAGCTGTTTTTTTTTTGCTGGTCATGAGCTTGGTTGAGATGGTTCTAGCTGACCAAGGGTTAGATTAAGAGGGTTATGGATGCCCATGAACTGGTTTAAGCTAGTTTAAGGGTGTTCTTGCTCATCTGGAACTGGTTTAAGATAATACTTGCTGTTGAAGAGTTGGTTTAGGCTGGTTCTTGGTGGGCATGAGCTCGTTTAAGCTTGCACTTGCTGGTCATGAGCTTGGTAAAGCTGGTTCTTGCTGGCCAAGAGTTAGATTAAGAAGGTTATGGATGGCTATGAACTGGTTTAAGCTAGTTCTTGCTTATTGTGAGCTGGTTTAAGATAGTACTTGCTGTTGAAGAGTTGGTTTAGGCTGGTTCTTGCTGGCTATGAGCTGGTTTAAGCTGTTTTTTTCTTCTTCAGGTCATGAGCTTAATTAAGCTGGTTCTAGCTCATTGATAGTTAGATTAAGAATGTTATGAATGGCCATGAACTGGTTTAAGCTAGTTTAAGCTAGTTCTTGCTCCTCATGAGCTGGTTTAAGATAGTTCTTGCTGCTAAAGAGTTGGTTTAGGGATCTGTAGAGCTGTGCGTTGATGGATTTGCTCTTCAGTGTTTGGACTCTCAGTAGTGATTATTAAACCACACTGAACTGAGCTAAACTGAACTGAACTTAAACTCTGAAAACTGAACTGACACTGTTTCAATTCACTATGATCTTCTATGTGAAGCTGCTTTGACTCAATCTACATTGTAAAAGCGCTGTACAAATAAAGGTGAATTGAATTGAAGACACAATTAACATTTACAAAATTTAATTTGTAATTTTAAAATACACATCATAAACGCACACATTCAATTGATTTGGGGAAATATTTATGAATTGTGTTTTGGGTGGCTCAGTGGCTCAGTGATTACCACAGTCGTCTCACAGCAAGAAGGTTGCTGGTTCAAGTCCTGACTGGGCCAGTTGGCATTTCTATGTGGAGTTTGCATGTTCTCCCTGCCTTCGCATGGGTTTCCTCCGAGTGCTCTGGTTTCCCCCACAGTCTAAACATATGCGCTATAGAGGAACTGAGTAAACCATCCACTGTGTAAAACATATGCCGGAATAGTTGGTAGTTCATTCCACTGTGGCGACCCCCGGTAAATAAAGAATAAGCAGGAGGATATTGTATTATTGAACTGTGTTTCTAATTCATAAATTGGATTGTGTAAATGTGAACTGTACTGTGGATTTATACGTTGTTTTTTTCCAAATGTATTATTTTTGAGACTGATCTGGCTCCACACTTTAAAGGCGAGTTTCTCAATAGTTCGATTTTGGGCTCCGGGGATCTGAATCTGAAATTAATTACAGAAAAAGCTGATGGTGATGAAGCGTTCACACTCTGTTCTGCTCACTTAATTCTGCGAAGCTGGAAATCTGGAAAGTTTAGACAGGCCGGGGGAGTCTGTTAGAAATGAGAAAAGAAGGGCGAAAGCAGACATGCCTAATCAGTAAACATAGCCCAGTACTTCAGTCGCCTGCTTTATTCAGCGTACAACTTCAAAATAATGAATCACTGAGTGTTTCCAAACAAATCTGTTTACTATTCTGCTGTGCGTCGACCTGCAGCGTCCAGCTCCTGCAGTTGTTCTGAACCACGTACGCGTCTGGAGGAATGGAGCTCAATCATCTCAGCGGGCGGTGCGGGGGTTTCTGGCGTAAGAGTTAGTTTGGGTTATAAGTAATAAGTTTGGGTTAAATAAGAAGAGCTCATGTACAAAGAGTTGCGTTGAATTCATACTAAAACATTGCATACGGACAAGGCTGTAAATGTGTGTACGCAGTAGAAAAATCAGAACACTGTGTTTGCAGAATCCCACGCATATTCTCTTTGTATATACGAATTAACGTGAAACTGAGCGCACGTGCACGAGCGCAAAACCCCTCCCTGCCTCCTCCCCCGTATGAATATGGTAATGACTCCACTTTAGCAAAACCAAACAAAAAAGCAACGGCAAAAGCAAACAAAAAGAGAAACTTCACAGAATGTGAATTGGAGGTGCTGCTATCGGAGGTAGACTGGAGAAACATGGTGTCATTTGCAAGTTTGTCCTACGCAATTAATAACAAAAGAAGAGTTGGAGAGTCTAGCTGATGCGGTTAACGCAGTGGGGTCTGAACATCGCTGAACTAACACCCTTTGAGGAGAGAGTTGCCTCAATTGTTGGCGACACTTTACTGTCTGGAGTAGTATCTGTGTGTGTGGGAGACACAGAGGTATTAGAGGAACACTTTGTTAGGACGGTATAGCAGCACCTCTCCGCTCTTATCAAGGCAGCGCCACCGGCATTTCAGCTGCCCCATCGCCCGCTCTACAACTGTCTGAGAATGGGCATCATTGTATCTGTGCTCTTGGTCAGTTTGTGAGTTGTTGATGGGGGTTAACAGACACGTCTTTAATGGAGAACCGCGGCCTCCTGATATGCAGTTAGATAAATAGTGTCAAATTTTTTAAAAATAAAAACTTAGCTGGAATAATATCTTTAAATACATCACTCACCCATCGTGCACCCGGCCACCATCTTGGAGACTTCAGATTCGACCATTGACAGTAGCTCCTTTCACAAAGTGATACCGGTAAATATCCGGAACAACTTTACCGGTAAATTTAGAAAAAGCACTGTTCACACAGGCGAGGACGTTACAGAATTTTTACGGAAAAGACCAATCACACATCCATTCCAAAATAGCGGTAAATTCATCATTAACCAGAAATGAGCTCTAAACAGCAGCACTTGTATATGTAAACATTTGACTACATTACAAACTCTGCGGATGGATCTGTATTGTGAACAACTTTGATGGAAACATATAGAGGAACACTTTTGCATGTCGAGATGTACATGATAAGTGTGTGTGTGCTGGCGCTCACGGGCTGCTTCACAGGCACACGCGACCGTCAAGCACCTGAAGGAAGCAGAGCTTGAAGGTAAACAAACAACAGCTTATCGTAAGCATCTTATCGATAATTATTTACACAGTTGGCATTAAGAAGGAACATAGAAACGTTATCTGATTAACTTCTAGCAGGTAAATGTGTCTGGAAAAATACTCAAAGGCTGTCATTCTCATAAACCATGTGGACGTGAATGTGTCTGACTATACTGATTGGCTAAAGTATATATATATATATATATATATATATATATATATATACATATATATATATATATATATATATATATATATACATATATATACATATATATATATATATATATATATATATATATACATATATATATATATATATATACATATATATATATATATATATATACATATATATATATATACATACATATATACATATATATATATATACACATATATATATATATATATATATATATATATATATATATATATATATATATATATATACATATATATATATACATATATATATATATATATATATATATATACATATACATATATATATATATACATATACATATATATATATATATATGTATATATATATGTATATATATATGTATGTATGTATAGTATCAATTAACCCATTTCATCAATTATAAATGAATAGCAGTGTTTTTCACATGTGTGGGTGCGATACTTTGTAGTGTGCAATTTAACATAACTGCCTCTAGGAGTCGCCAGTGGAAATAAAGCAAACACACGCACGATATGCACGTACGCCAGGCATGAGGCTGGCGTGGACCAACGCACATTCTCATGTTAATTTCATCGTTAGTAAATCCAAACGTTATCGTAAAACTTGCCGTACGCAAAGTTTTTGTGCGTACGCAGTGTTGATACACGAGTCCCCAGATGCTTTAGGTCCAAATATTTTTCTGTTCCCGCAGATTTTGTTTTTGTTTGGACCGGATGTTGTCATGGCAACAGTAGGGATACGAATTTTGGTGCATTCCAAACGGGATAAACAATTCATCCCAAATGGCGCACTATACGCTATGCACTTACACACTCAGCCCCCGTGTACACTAATACGGTTCCGTTTAAAACGCAGAAGTTTTGCTTTGGATTTGCTATCCATTCACACTTCCTCAAAGTTTTCGAGCCTTGAAAACGGAGCATTTTGGTAACGCTGAAGAGGCCATTTTGGGATTTAAAATGCTGCTGCTCCATATCAGTGTGGATGGGGGGAAAACGGAGACATCTGAAAATGGAGGCGTGGCTGCAGACATTCACCTCTCTGATTGGGGCTTTTTCTCAATATTAGGTGCTCAAAGTTCAGTCTT
>NC_141033.1:2147500-2160000 GCF_052040795.2 Danio rerio
ATACATACATATATATAAATATATATACATACATATATATACACACACACACATATATATATATATATATATATATATATATATATATATATATATATGTATATATAAATATATATACATACATATATATAAATATATATACATACATATATATACACACATATATATATATATATATATATATATATATATATATATATATATATATATATATATATATATATATATATATATAGTCTGAAGATCAGATGTGAACAGTGCTGCTGGTATGGAAAATATTCACAGATCTTCACAGCACACTGCGCTTCAGAGATATCATTCACGCTATTACACACCTGACCAGCACGAGCAAGAGTTTTACACTTTATTTCAGTCTTTTGGCAACTTAAAAATGCAAGTAACACAGCATACACAAAGCAAAGTAGAGTCTATTAAATAAGCATGTGCAAGATTCTTAGAAAAATAGTTTCTATTTACTTTCAGATAACGTCTATATCTCTTCTTTTATGTAAGCATCATGGGAAGTTTGCCTGTGTCATTACATCCATCCTTTTCGGCTCCAGTGATTTTCGGACCACTTCACCAAAGGCCGCCGGCTCTGCTGAATTCACAAAGAGAGAAAGGCGTTACAGGCCTTCAGGTGTACGTCCTGAAAAACAAATCTTGCTAATGCACAAACATCATCAGCACAAGTGAGTCTGGCAGCTGCCTGATAGAAATCTACAGATAAATTAATTTCTCGTCTCATCTCGGTTTTTCAATTTGCCCTCAGGTGATGGTGGCTGTATTGTGCGCCGTGCTGTTTTGTAAATATAATGAATCACACCCCGGTTCATTTCCTGATCAATTACAAAGCAAATCTGAGCTCTGTTTAGCATCTTTTCACATCCTGTACTTGCTGTTGTTGTGACAGATAACGGGGAACTTTCCCAGAACTTTGATTAAGATCCTGCCAGGATTGTCTCAACGAACAACGAATGAGCAACTGCTAGCTTTAATCGAGCATTCAGAGTTTTCTGGTCTTTAATAATGTTTTCTGAACATAACCTTACAAAAAAACAAACCCATTATCCTAAATGTCACTCTGTGATCCAGAATAATCTGGGAATATTCCAACCCAGGCTCACTGGAAAATGTGTCCAGGGCTACACTTTTGAGACTACCTGACAAAAGTCTAGAAGTTGATCCCATTTGTAAGAGCGACAAATAATAACTTGACTTCTAGTTGATCATTTGGAAAAGCGGTCGATCTGTTGATCTGCATCCCAACCATCACAAATTCTGCAAAAGATGTACTGGAACCAGCATGGAGCCAAGATTCTCACAAAAATCAGTCAAGTTTGGTGAAGGTAAAATCATGGTTTGGGGTGACATTCAGTATGGGGGCGTGCGAGAGATCTGCAGAGTGGATGATCAACATCAACAGCCTGAGGTATCAAGACATTTGTGCTGCCCATTACATTACAAACCACAGGAGAGGGACAATTCTCCAGCAGGATAGCGCTCCTTCTCATACTTCAGCCTCCACATCAAAGCTCCTGAAAGCCAAGAAGGTCAAGCTGCTCAAGGATTGGCCAGCCCAGTCACCAGACATGAACATTATTGAAGGTTGAGGCATTGAAATCAATCTTGATAAACTCTGGGAGTCCTGCAGAAACACTTTTTTTTCCGATTCAGATGACTTTATTAATAAGGGATTTGAGTCATTGCAGAGATGTGAAGTAACTAATTACAAATACTCAAACTACGGTAATTGAGTAGTTTTTCTCATAAATGGTACTTTACTAAGTAATTTTATGAATGTGTACTTTAACTTGAGTACATTATCAGTGTGGTATCTGTACTTTACTTTTTTCTTGTCTAAGGGGATTAGAAAAATCAGTTCTGTCCAATCAAGTCACACATAGAAGGTAAATCTCATCATAATGAACTCCCTCAAGACATGGGCGATTTATAACTGCAGCAAACTGTTTGGAAGCATTAAATGTCCAAGAAGATGTTCAAAATCTTTACACACACTAACCTCGAGACTGTTTAGATGGTTGTCACTGATGAGAAGATGATGGATGTTTACTGTGTGATGATCGAAATAGCCTTAAACACCCAACAGGCACAAGATGTCAACATGACGTCAGATTGACGTTGTACCTCAACTTTGTGAGGGCGTTGCATTTTGTTTCGAAATGAAAATTGAGCTGACGTCAGAACACAACATCAGGCTGACGTCAATGTCCAACATCTAACCAAAATATCAATGTTAAATGATGTTACAGCCTAACGTTGTGTGGACGTTACCCCTATGACGTCTATCAGACGTTGGATTTTGGTTGCCATACCTAAAGAATAAATGTCAATATTTGACGTTGGAATAAGATGTTGGCTCAACGTTTAATTTTGGTCACTCTCCAACACAACCTAAAAATCAACCCAATATCAACGTCATCTGACTTGTTATTGGACTTCAAAATAATGTTGTCCTTAGATGCTGGCTAGACATTGAATTTTGAATCTAAATCTAACCTAATATTAACGTCTTATGACGTTGTGTGCCTGCTGGACAATAACTCGATGCACTACAGAATGTTACGTTTACACACACATGCACAAATTACATGTAAATGCATCAGCTTTTCACAGTGTAATACTCACTACTCACTACGTTTGAGTACTTTTGGGTCTACTTTAAGCTCATACTTTTAGTAATATTTACAACAGATACCTTTACTCTACCCGCATTTTTAGGCAAGTAATGGTAGTTGTACCTAAAGCCTGATTTATATTTCTGAGTCAGGTGACCGGCGCAACCAACGCGCGTAGCTGTGCATTTATACTTCTGCGCGCTGTCTCTGTTGGTCTGTTAACACTTCCGAAACGCTAGTTGGCAGTGAGGTGTAAATGCTCCTCTGTGTCGAGTTTCTTCGCTGCTGTGTTGCTTTTCCTGAACACTTCTTGGTTGTACAAGTGGCTCAAACTCGCTCATTTTGAGGCAGGAACCGGCGGACGTGCAACAACTTTAACTATGAGGTAAACACAAAACAAAACTTTCCATTCGGAGCTCCTTCACGGTACTCCACACTTGTAAACAATCGCTCCATCAGGCTCGCGCCATTCGCGCGGCTCTCGGTCCCGCCCAGACTCGTCAGCGCTACCAAGCCGACCAATCACAGAGCTTACGCTCTGCGTCGTTGCGACGTGTAGTTACATTTTTTAAAAGGGTGCACGTCAGTGACGACAACGGCCACGGCGAAGGGCTATGCGTCAGCGCCGTAGCATACGCCGGTGTTTGACGCAGAAGTATAAATCAGCCTTGATGGAGTCAGACACAATATTCATTTGGTCTCCTCTGCACTGTGACTTTATATTCTATACTGTGACAAGACTTTAGTCTAAGCAAAGTCAGACCTTTCTGTCCTAATTAAATCATTAAAGATCAAGACATGATCATAGTTTATTGTCAAATAAACGTAATCCAGAGGCCTTTGCCTTTCATATAAGCTACTTCTGATACCAAATGATCAACTAGAAGTCAAGTTATTATTTGTGTTCCCAAAACTAGCATCTTAAATACTCATATGAGCCATTTCTCGTAAATCCATAAGAGTAATTACATAATCAAGGCTACTTGATATTAAGTGGAACCAAAAGAAGGAGTAATGGGTAATTTAAATTAGTTCAGTGCATTAAATAAAAAGTATGGGAATGGCAGTGAAACCTGTAGCCCGTGTGTTTCCCCCGCTTTCAGAGAGGATAGAAAGCATTGTTCAGGCAGTCTGGGTAGATGTGACCGTCTGAGTCACTGAAGTCTGAGTCGAAATCTCCCTCATCGGGGTCCTGGGTCAACGGCTCCACATCGTCATCTGAGGTAGACGGGTGAGTCAGGATAATCCGAGGTATCTGACCAAATGAAGGGAAGAAATAAGACGTCACTCTTTTCACTCGACTGGCAGGAGCTGGTGTTTGACATTACACACATTTGAGTCTACGCAGTTCTCTGCAGCAGAGACATCCACACTTTATAGTTCAGAAGATCTCAACCAGGAGGCTGGAGGTACTTTAACTTAAGAGTTTGATTTCTATGTTGTTGTTTTGTTTGATTATGATTTTGGTTTTGACACAAATTTTGGGAAGGGGGAAAATGATTGTAGGCTCTATGTGCTGAAGAATACTCTGTGTAGAGATTAGAGCTGCACAAATAATCGTTAAAAGATCGCGATCTCGATTCGACCCCCTAGACCACAGGTGTCAAACTCAGTTCTAGTTAAACACACCTGATCAAACTAATTGAGTCCTTCAGGCTTGTTTGAAACCTACAGGTAAGTGTGTTGGAGCAGGGTTGGAACTAAACTGTGCAGGGATTCGGCCCTCCAGGAATTGAGTTTGACACCCCTGCCCTAGCCAATCTTAATCCAGCATTTCTACGATTCTGCCAATCATATTTTCAAGTTTAGGAGAGAAGAAAAGGCGGCTGCACGAGTCTTTTCATTGTTTCACAAACGTTGCTCAGTGACATTGACACCTCCAAATGATGTTGAATGAGTGACAATCTGTATTTATAAGGTATAATTCACCTAAAAATGTCATTTTTGTTTTAATATAATGATGTTTTCGTGATCGGGAAATCACTCATGACTACTCATGAAGTCATGAAGACCCACGTCTACTTTAGTGAACAGAATCTGCATATGTTGCGAGTAACAGGTAATACAGTTGTAAATAATATTCAGTTTGTGGCACAGAGAGATCGTTTGGGAGCCGCACGCGAAATATGAACAAGCACTTAGCAGTCAAAATGAAACAGAAAGTGTGCACTTCATTTAAATGATCATATCACATTCTAGAGTTATGATTACGACAAGCATTTGATATGTTTTTTCTGTCATAGCGAACTCGCAGCTGTGCATGAAAATAAATGTTTACAATGTCAGTATAACTACTCCAGCCTATATATTGTTGAATATAATCTGATAATGGCAAATGTCTGATTTTACCAGTGAATAAATGTGTCTAATATGACAGATTGCAAGCATATATCTCAAACATAATAATTCAACATCAGAATTATTATAAGTAGAATAGAATTATTTATAGAAGCCAGTAGACCTACACATAATATTATTATCGATGTATGTTTGTTTTTACCATAGCTTTATTTTACATCTACAGAATCGTGAGAAAATCCTGATCTTTAATTTAAGCAAAAAAAAAAATCGCGATTCTCATTTTAGCCAGAATCGTGCAGCTCTAGAAGAGATTGGATTTGCTAGTTAAAGTGACAAAGAATTTCAAAGAAATGAAATTCACCAGTGAATTGTGAATTGCAATATGCTGTATTAGGGCGGCACGGTGGCTCAGTGATTAGCACTGTGGCCTCACAGCAAGTAGGTCGCTGGTTCGAGTCCTGGCTGTATCAGTTGGCATTTCTGTGTGGAGTTTGCATGTTCTCCCCGTGTTGGCGTTGGTTTCCTCCGGGTGCTCCGGTTTCCCACACAGTCCAAACACATGCACCATAGGGGAACTGATTCACTAAATTGGCCGTAGTGTATGAGTGTGTGTATGAATGAGTGTGTTTAGGTGTTTCCTAGTACTGGATTGTTGCTGGAAGGGATGCCCTTCCATCTGCAACCCCCAGTGATGGGAAACACACACACACTATGGCCAATTTAGTTTCTCCAGTTTACCTATAACACATTTCTTTGGACCTCAAAATCAACTTTAATTCACTTCTAGTTAAAGCTGCTTCTCTCAGGTTTTCTTTTGTTGTGAATGACCACAAAATACTTTCAGTGGTCTTGAAGAGTACAGAATGTGTCTTCACCAAATTATTAAAAGAGCAACGGGACAGGAATGTTGTTATTAAGAATGTTTTGTAGAGGTGGTGTGAATTGTAAGAGAACGAAGGACAGAACGTCGGTAAAACGCATTCTGGAGATTTTACTGGGGTACACGCCTCCGTTTGACCACACATACCGTCATGGTGTGCTTCACAACCTGCAGGGCATTGTTTTTGAAGGTCTCTGCATCTTTCGCCGGCCGTAGCTCCTGTACTGAATCATTCTGATAAAAAAAAGACAAGTATCAAAAAGAAATCTTAAAAGCATTACAGTTCAAAATAGTACAAAATAGCAATAAAAATGTGTTACACTTCACAAATCTCCATTAGTAAAAATCGACATGAAATGAAAGATAAGATTTTCCTATTTTTCTCATCATGAAGTAATTCAATTTAAATGGTCCTGGTATTAGAAAATGTAGGGCAGGGCATGATTTTATCCTTTGGTAACTGATTGGATCATTAGAAGACGGGTGTTGCTAACAAAACAGAGGAAGATTGACCATTAGACAAAAGCAGGACAGAAACAAGACAAGCCCTAATAGTCCTGTCCTAAAGAACAGATAGCCCTGCCCTAAACGACTGATAGCCCCACCCTAAATTACTAATAGCTCCTCCCTAAAGAACTGATAGCCCATCCCTAATTAACTAATAGCCCCGCCCCAAAGGACAGATAGCCCTGCCCTAAATAACTGATAGCTCCTCACTAATAGACTGATAGCCCCTCCCTAATTGACTAATATCTCCGCCCTAAAGGACAGATAGCTCTGCCCTAAATGACTGTTAGCTCCTCTCTAATTGACTAATAGCCCCGGCCTATAGGACTAATAGCCCCTCCCTTAATGACTAATAGCCTCACCGCAAAGGACAGATTGCCCTGCCCTAAATGACTGATAGCCCCACCCTAAAAGACTGATAGCTCCACCCTAAATAAAGACTAGCTCCTTCCTGAAGGACTGATAGCCCCACTCTCAATGACTAATAGCCCCACCCTAAATCACTAATAGCTCCTTCCTAATGGACTGATAGCCCCACCCTAAATGACTAATAGCTCCTCCCTAAATGACTGGAAGCCCTGTCCTAAATATCTGATACCTGCTCTTTAAAGGACTGATAGCCACACCCTAAAGCACTGATAGCTCCTCCCTAAAGGACTGATAGCCCCACCCTAAAGCACTGATAGCTCCTCCCTAAAGGACTGATAGCCCCACCCTAAATAACTAATAGCTCCTCCCTAAAGGACTGATAGCCCCACCCTAAATGATTAATAGCTCCTTCCTAATGGACTGATTGTCCCACCCTAAATAACTAATAGCTCCTCCCTAAAGGACTGATAGCCCCACCCTAAATAACTAATAGCTCCTCCCTAAAGAACTGATAGCCCTGCAGTAACATTGTTTTAATAACGTCGACACCTCCCACAACCCTAAACCCAACCTATTTGGTGCAAGTCCCTCCCACGTGGAGCTCTCGAGGCTACAGCGTTATCTACCTGCTCTGAAGGACTGAAAGCCCCGCCCTAAATGACTGATAGCCCCACCCTCTAAAGGAGATTGTTTGCTCTTTGTTTCAATCGAACATTGATAAAAACCTTAATGTAAAGCATTTCTAGATCTCGTTTACTGCAGTCGGCCTAACTGATTCAGACTGATCCACTTCATGGCATTTATTCCTCTGTGAAATAACACATCAAGCTCTGCTCTCTTGTTCTGCAGCCTACATTTGCGTTTCCATTGCAGACCGTGGCTTCAGTCAGTGTGCAGGAATCAGCGGAGGGCTGTGGGCCTGCAGATCTGCTATTGCTGATGGTAATGTCCCACTCTTGGCTGATTTCGGGGTCCGTCTCTAAAGCGTCAGACCTCTCGTGTGTTTGTGGCTCCGCAGGCATGCATCGTTCCCTCAACACCTTCATCTTAATGCAGCTTCCGGCATTTCTGAGGACACAGACAGCATCTTGGTGACTGACGTCCTGCATGTCCAGCCCATTGACCTGGAGGCACACATTAGAAAAGACTGGATAAGCTACGAAAACGCACTGTGAAACATGTAAAGGCCACGCTGAAGTAGCAGGTGATGATAAAAGCCTTTTATGCTGGGTTTACAACAAATGTGGAAGTAAGTATTTGTGGGAGGACATTGCCTAAAAGTCAGAGGCTGAATACCATCCCATGGTGCAAACGGCGCAAAATAATGTACTTTTTATTCATTGTTGAAGGAAAAAATGTGCATGCTGGCATCATGAGGCAAAAACTCACATTGTAGCGTCTGTCACTCCGCTGCTAGTCCGTTTGCACTGGCTGCCAGTTGCTGCTCGCATCAAATTCAAAACTCTGATGTTTGCCTACAAAGTGACTTCTGGCCTAGCACCTTCTTATCTGCACTCACTTCTGCAGGTCTATGTGCCCTCCAGAAACTTGCGTTCTGTGAATGAACGTCGCCTCGTGGTTCCATCCCAAAGAGGGAAGAAATCACTTTCGCGAACGCTCACGCTCAATCTGCCCAGTTGGTGGAATTAAATCCCTAACTGCATCAGAACAGCAGAGTCACTCGCTATTTTCAAGAAACGACTAAAAACTCAACTATTTAGTCTCCACTTCACTTCCTAATCTGCAATTGCCTCTTTGAATATCACACTAACTGTACAAAAAAAAAAAAAAAAAACTACTAACACTTCCCTTCTTAGACTTTACAGACCTGAAACTTGCCTTTAGTACTTATTCATTGTTGCTCTTAGTTGTGTAAATTGCTTCCTTGTCCTCATTTGTAAGTCGCTTTGGATAAAAGCGTCTGCTAAATGACTAAATGTAAATGTAAATGTACATGATCACACAAAATCTTTCGAAAGTCTCAGTTTCAGACACCTGACACTCAGGCCCGGATTAAGAATTTAGAGTAAGTCTTGTAAGCCTGGCTGCACCCTTATAGTTGAATTAAAAAATAAGTTTAATATAACGTGTTTTAAATAAAATTAATCTATATTGATGTGCCCACATTTTTAAAATAAAAGATTTACCTTATTTTTACAGCATACTTAAAAAAAATACTAATACAACTAGGGAAAATTAATGGATTTTATTTATTTATTTATTTATTTTTAAAAAATTTTATTGTTTCAGAAAAATGTGATGCATTCATACTGTATTAGTAACCAAATACCAATCAAAGAACTCCCGCCCCATCCCGACGTTCAAAAAAAAAATGTAAAAAAAAAAGAGAATAGAATAAAAAAATGCATTCTCATGCGAGGAAAGTAATACATAAACAAATAAAAAGAAAATAAAGATTAACTAAAATAAGATAAAATAATAAAAAAATAAAAATAAAAAGGGCAATTTTGTTAAAATATATATATATATATATATATATATATATATATATATATATATATATATATATATAAAATACCATTAAAACATTGACATTTCAACATATACATTCCAGTGAAAGTGAAAAGTATATTAAAGTTAGTCATTACAAACACAGTGTATATTAACAGTCACATTGTTTGGGATTACTAAACGGTCAGTCCACTCTTATTTAAAAAATTGAAGGAAGCAGTCCCAAATCTTGTAGAATATGTGCATTTTCTGTTTGATTATACTTGTTCAAGTTCGCTGAAGCATTGCTAATTTTTTTTTTTTTTATTATTTAAGGGTATTTTTAATGTATAACTTCTATAAACTTATGCATACTGTATGATTTGGATATAACACCTCTCCAATCCAGTTCTATGAGTCTGAGTCTTCTATAATACACAAACTTATTAATTATTCCTACTTGTCTTCCTCGTGATGAAGAGTAGGCAAAATCTGATATGTAGTTGGAGGGGGGGGACGTGTTCATCAGACGCTGGATTTGAATCGGGTTCATGATCGATTGCGTCAAAACATGTTGCCATGCACTTTACGAGCTACGCCACTCACGCTGCTGTCTTTTGAGCTCTTTAGTCATGTTGTCACTGTCAATCAAACAATGATGGGCGTGAATCACTCAGCTCGCTTATTCCAATTAGGTGTGCCATTTGCACTAGCCAAAATCTGCATTAACCCCACCCCCCACCCCCTCGCAGGGGCCCCAAATGAGCAAATGGCATCATGAGGCAAAAACTCACGTTGTAGCGTCTACATGATCACACAAAATCTTTCGCCTGTGCCCCTAATTCCCATTGGTTAATCCGACCCTGCTGATACTGCATTTTCATGTGGACACATGACCAAACCATGTAGAAAAAAATACCTGCGTTCATGTGGACAGGGCCTAAGGAAGGTAACGAGCAGGGCTTAATTTAAACATGACAATGAGTTCACTGTACTCAAATGGCCTCCACAGTCACCAGATTCAATCCAATAGAGCATCTTTAGGATGTGGTGGAACAGGAGATTGGCATCATGGATGTGCAGCTGACAAATCTGTGATGCTATCATGTCAATATGGAGCAAAATATTTCTGGTACTTTGTTGAATCAATGCCATGAAGGATTAAAGCAGTTCTGAAGGCAAAAGGGGGTCCAACCTGGTACTAGTAAGGTGTACCTAATAAAGTGAGAGTAGGTCAAACTATGCATCGTTTAGGCTATATGTAGATACAAACAGCTATTTTACAAGATCTGTAGATCTGCCGGTTTCAGACTGGTGAATGTTTTTTTTCTCACATAGACTGATCGCCGTGATTTTCTCTGCAGTTTATATACAGTACACACATAAATAAATATAGATAAATAATGACAATAGTGGCGACGCGGTGGCGCAGTAGGTAGTGCTGTCGCCTCACAGCAGGAAGGTCGCTGGTTCGAGCCTTGGCTGGGTTAGTTGGCGTTTCTGTGTGGAGTTTGCATGTTCTCCCTGCGTTCGCGTGGGTTTCCTCCGGGTGCTCGGGTTTCCCCCAAAGACATGCGGTACAGGTGAATTGTGTAGGCTAAATTGTCCGCAGTGTATGAGTGTGAATAAGTGCGTATGGATGTTTCCCAGAGATGGGTTGCAGTTGGAAATGCATTCGCTGCATAAAACATGTGCTGGATAAGTTGGCAGTTCATTCCGCTGTGGCGACCCCAGATTAATAAAGGGACTGAGCCGAAAAGAAAATGAATGAATGAATGAATGAATGAATGAATGAATGAATGAATGAATGAATGAAAATAGTTTGAAAACAGTTGTTTTCTCCTAAATTTCCACTGAAAAAAATGATTTAAAGATGATTCCTTGGATATCAATTTTTTACGTTAAGTGGTTGTAAACAATTTAATTGTGTTGAATTAAAACAAACAAATTAAGTGGAACACTATTCAATTAATTTTTTTTGTTTAATGTCAACACAATTAAATTGTTTGCAACAGTTCTGCATGCAACACTTTTTTTCAGTGTGGTTATGATCTGTAAATGTCATACTTCCCTTTTAAGATCTGCCTACAGTATTAATGGTCAGTATTATGCTTCTAAATTATTGCTGTTTTGGACTTTGTGATGGGGAAAAATGGATGGGATTATATTTCAGTGTTTTTTTCCCACTCAGTGCTTCTGCAGTAGCTAACCAGTAAAACCTTGATCTACCAGGATGCCACATTCTTCCTTTTGTTATCGACAAATGAGTAGAAAACCTGTTTAAACACTCGTTTTGTCTGCGTTTCTGTATGGCTACATGCATAGAGTGGAAATAGCATACTTCACATTGAGGATCACAGGTCAGTTGCTTATATAAATAGTTGACGTTTTCTCATCTCGTGATTAGAAACTCTTTCTTATGGAGCTTCTGATGATGAAGGAAAAAGCTTGTGCATTCAGTGCCTCCTCTGCGGTCCACCTGACCTACAGTACATTTCACTCAGAAGGCCAAATCTTTAGAAAAACCAGATTGAAATGAGCAAATTTATAGGAAATTCTGGTCACATTATTTTAATGTTTAATTAATGCTCACACTTTATTTTGATGGTCCGTTTGTTGAATTTAAGTTACATTACATCTACATGACAAGTAACTCTCATTAGATTATAAGTAGAATGTTAGGTTGGGGTTGGGGTTAGTGTAAGTTGACATGTACTTGCAAAGTGTCTTATAGTCAGGTAAATGTCTGTTGAAGGAGCAGTATCAGTAGATATTAAGCAGACAGTCTACTAATAGTCAAATGAACCATCAAATTAAAGTGTTACTAAAACTGAAATACATTTTATTAATAAATTAGCTGCTATTTAAATAAATGCATACATTGGATTCACTGAAGCATGCTTTGCACTGACATAAGCCTACACTAAAACAGTTGATCCTCAATGTATAAAGTTGATCATAAAATATTAAGGGACTTACTTTTCTACTTACTTTCAAATGTGTTTTTCTCCCTTGGAGTTTTTTTATGTATTTATTTGTTTTTGTGTTGCTTTAAGGTTTATAAGATCACACATAAACTCTTCATCAGCATCTGTGTGATGATGCCCTCCAATGGCCATCACAGAAACAGCCAGAACTCTACCCATAGGCTCATTCAGCTGGACAACTACATATTTATATTTCTATATGTGCATATTATATTACGTTGATACATTGATATTCAGAGCATCAAGTCAAGCTATGATAAACATGATTTTGCTGACCATTAAGTGTGGTGAGATTAATTGATAGCTGCTGTATGCAAAAATAAATGAATAAATAAACAAATTAATAAATAAATAGATAAATAAATA
>NC_141033.1:2165000-2167500 GCF_052040795.2 Danio rerio
TGATTCATGAGTTCAGCTTCATTTTTGTGCTGATGTGCTTATTCTGATCCAATCTTTATAAATGATGCACAGCAGATGGAAATTGTTGGAATATTGAATTTGAGCATTGTGTTAAATAAATGTAACTGCATGCATATCTAATGCATCTAAAGCTAACTTATATGAGTTCTAGAAGTGATACTCTAAATTACGCTTCTGTATACACGCCCCCCTGCTGAAATATCCAGCTTAAACCAGCCTAGGCTGGTTGGCTGGTTCTAGCTGGTCGACCAGGCTGGTTTTAGAGGGGTTTTGGCCACTTCCAGGCTGGTTTCCAGCCATTTCCTGCCTGGTCTTAGCTGGTCATGCTGGAAAATTACCAGCCAAATCCAGCTAAAACCAGCTTGACCAGCCTGGTTTAAGCTGGATATAGCAGGTTTTGGCTGTACTCCCAGCTTGGCTAGGCTGGTTTTAGTTGGTTTTAGCTGGTCATCTCTCAGCCTGACCAGCTAAGACCAGGCTGGAAATGGCTGGAAACCAGCCTGGAAATGGCCAAAACCCCTCTAAAACCAGCTTGGTTGACCAGCTAAAACCAGCCAACCAGCCTAGGCTGGTTTAAGCTGGATTTTTCAGCAGGGGGAGCATAGACGTTAGTCCATTTGGATCTGTTTTGCATGATTTACAAAGTTGGAATCTCATTTTTTTTTGGAGCCAAATAAAAGGTAAATGCTAAATACAATAATACTTTTTATTATTTGATGAATTTACATCATATTTATTATTGATACAAGAGGAAATATCCTCCAAAAGTTGTCATGTGGGTAGACTTTGACCTTTTTACACCAAAATATGTATTTTTTTACTTAATCAAAAATATTTCACAGTTAACCTTCCTGTCGTGTTCGGATCAAATCTGACCTATTTACAGCTTAAAACACTCATAAATATTTTGTTTTACATTTGATTGCCTCAAGGCCTCATGATATATCTAGCACACTTGAACAAGTACAAGTGATGATCACCTCTTTCATTTAATTTTGAGTGTTTTAATCAACCTGTTGTTTTCCCGGTCAAAAGTGACCGCCGTAGCAAATGCATGGGTATCCAGACTATATTCAACCATCAAACAAAAAACTTCCCCACACACACACTACTCCAACTAACTAACTAACTAACTAACTAACTAACTAACTAACTAACTCACATTTCAGACTGAGCAATGTCTTTTGTGGGTACACATCACTATCCTGTGCTTACGTGTCAATCCGCCCACGTGATTACCTTCGTGAGTCTTTACATGCTAAAGTATTATAGAATGAAACCAAAGATCATGAAACATTCATCGCTGTCAGTAAAAGGTTCATAAAGCTTTTTAGCTTTAGTGTGGATAATGTTTGCATCCAGCGTAATGTTCTTTATCCTGCAGTCACGGATTCATAAACTAAAGCAGACTCCATCCTTAAGGGGGTCACACACCTGACGCGCAGCACACATGGCAGTAGAAAGTAACACACATCGGAACCAAACATTCGCATGTTATTTAAAATGAAACTATTTGGATGGCGCTCTGTGGCACGGCAGAGATATGAATAGGCATGGGATGATAACTGTTTTCAAGGTATACTGCGGTTTGGAGAAGTCAAGGTTTTAAAACCGCCAAAATATCGTTCCTAAGGCATGTGTACAATTTTTTTCTTTTTTTTTTTTTGTATCTCCAGCAGAAGAAATATCCAAAGAAGTTTTAAATGGTAAAGAAATCTGTGTTTTGGAAATGAAGACAGCAGAAGTCGATGATTAATTTTCATTATTAAGCCTGACATGTTTATTTATAAAAAATATTTTATATTAAAGAGGAAAAAAGTTGTTTTTACTTAGACATTTAAAAAAAAAACATATTTTAGAGCAGTGATCAGAATACTGTAAAACTGTGATATTTTTATCCAAGGTTATCATACCGTCAGAATCTTATACCGGCCCATGCCTAAAATAAACTGTCCCGAGTCGTAGCTGCGCATCTGACTTGCGGCGCCGATGTGCGTACCCTGATATAAACCTATGTTAACAATTCTAAAATGCGTGGCTCTATGTGGCATGCCGCATCCGGAGTGCGTCCCCCTTCATGATGGTCTTGATGCGGACAGTTACAACCGTCTTTGCATCCTTGTTGAAACTCACACTGCTATCGACCGAAGATTTATTAGTCACACTTTACAATAAGGTTCATTAGTTAATGTTAATTAATGCATTTACTAACATGAACAAACAATGAACAATACAACTACTACAGTATTACAGTAGTTCATTGTTGGTTCATGTTAACTCATGGTGCATTAACTAATGTTAACAAGCATGGACTTGGATGTTAATAATGCATTAGTAAATGTTCGATTATGATTAATAAATGCTGTACATGTGTTGTTCATGATTAGTTCATGTTAGTAAATAAATGCATTAACTAATGAACCTTATTGTAAAGTGTTACCGATTTATTTTAATTTGGCAAGCTGAACGCACTCTGCAT
>NC_141033.1:2170000-2185000 GCF_052040795.2 Danio rerio
TTAACTCTGAGACAGGTGTGAACATGCTGGTCTTACATCATCAGACGGCTCCTCCATCTCCTCGGCGTCTCTCTCCGGGCTGGAGCTGCGTCCGTGTCCACCGGCAGAAACAGGGAACAGGTTGAGTCCTGACAGACACTCCTTCCCCGTGACCCAGCGCAGGCCGGGAATGGGCCAGCCGTGACTGCTGTTATTCGCTGAGGGTTTAACAGCTCTGCAGCCCTACAAATGAAGCATGGCACAGGAACACAAGTGACCAAACACTCCGAGCTGCCGTCTGGAGGCTTACTGAAATGTGCCATAGAAAGAAAATCAGGATATACCTATACATAGCTGAATCATAAGAGTTCAGTACATGGAAATGGCCATACCGTGAGTCTCAAACACCTCTATTTCCTCGCTCTCATGTAAATATTCCTGTGAAATACAGGCCAATCGGAACAAAACACCGACTCTGATTATACAAGGGGGGTCATTAATATACATTTAATTGGCCACAACCTACCTTATTGAGATTACAACAATGATAATTTGTAAAGTAAATAAAATTCCCTTATTTGTAAGTTCACCTAAGCTTGTATTAAGCTCACTATGCTTGCAGGACTCTTATTTTGAAAAGCTCTCAGGTAATGCAACCATGCATGGAGCATCTCATCTCATCACAGCTCATTGTCAGCACACATAAAACAGGAAAAAAGATTTATTTAGCACCACACGAAGATGCATAAGGTCTGTTTAACGGTGTCTTTTGTTAGTTTAACATGTATATTGTGAAATTTGAAGCGTATGTTGGTTATGAGGCAACAGATAAATGTAAACTGTTGAGTGTAAGTGTTTAATGCATGTTTATGCATGGTGTCACGTCACTCAGCTCATATACTGTATACTGTACTATATTTTTCCGAAGTGAAAGGACATTTTTTTTACGTTAAGTGGTTGTAAACAATTTATTTGTGTTGAATTTAAACAAACTAATTAAGTTAAACATTATTAAAATTTATTTATTTGTTTAAATTCAACACAAATAAATTGTTTGCAACAGTTCTGCATGCAACACTTTTTTCAGTATAGAGGTTATCAATACCTGCTTGTTTTTTTTGTTTTTGTTTTTTTAATCGCATGCATTAAAGCATCAAAATAAAACTGTCAACCTCTTTTGTGTAGTATAATAGTAATGCATTATCATTTAATTGAAAAGGCATCTATGCTATTTTTTAAAAATATTTATTGCCAACTGAAGTAGGATTATTTTGCATGTGTGTATTTCAGAGTACATCAAGCAGTGTGTGTGCTGAGACACTGACACAAGCTGCAGAGCATCAGAATAGAGCTCGTTAATATTCATGACCCTTCCAAATATGGTCAAAATCAAGCTTTTCATTTAAGGGGTAACCCTGTGATCATAAACGAGCACATCCAACCATTTCAGCAGACGTTTAAAAACATTCTACTAACATTCTTACGGTTGCCAGATGGACTTGATATTGACTTACAAAATATTGCATTTAATAAATTGTAAAATCCTGTAATTTGGTGACCACAGCTTGAGAGCTCTCGTTTGCAATAATTACAATCAAGTTAATTCTATTAGTAACTAGCTTTTGGGTTTGTCTTAGCATTTCTGATTACTGCACATTGACGTCCCCCCACCTTACCTCTGATGAATTCACTTCGACATCCGGCCTTCGGGGACTTTTTGCTTTATTTAATTCTCTTTCCAAGAAGCATGATTTGATTTTGTCTACAGCTGAATTGATCAGGTGACTTCAGTGAGCAGGAAACACTCGCTCTCCATCAATGAGACTTCGCTAATGAAGTGGATGAAAAGACACCACAAGCACAATCGGATGAGCTTGCCGGATTTCTGCTTTTGTGGCATTTCTAGTTGAGTGCATGAAGCAAGGACACTCATTTACTGCAGCTGAACTGCACACGCAAGCTCACACGGTATAGCATTTTCTTTCATCTTCTATATGAATGGTCTTCAAACACTACAATATATTTTTTTTTCATTCAAGTATGGTCCGTTTTTATGATAATTAATTTTACATTTTTATCAATAATTGTTATAACTAACAGTAATAATTAATCATTAAAAAAAATAATCGTTTAACAATTTTTTTAACGATACTTTCTTTTAAAAATGCAATATGAATGGAGGCTTATTCAGGGTAAAACATTTTATGAGTGTGCACTCATCTGTCAAGGTCCAGGTGCAGACATGTATCCTTTTCAAAGAAGCCGATACCAAAACTGTGCTTAAAAGACTATAAGTCAAACGTTCAGATGATTACTATTTCTGTGTGGAGTTTGCAAATATATATAATAAATATATTATTATATACTCTGTGTGGAGTTTGCAAATATAAATAAATAAATATTTATAAATGTATATATACACACACACACACACATATATATATATATATACATACATACATACATACATACACACATACACATAAAATATATATATATATATATATATATATATATATATATATATATATATATATATATATATATATATAAATATATATACATACAAATATGTATACATATATATTTAAATATATATATATACCTGTGATAGCTCTTACTAGCGAGCTGTCTGTTAGCAATGAAACAAACACTTTTGATTTCTGTCATGTCTAGAAAACGTTACTTATATAAAATAAATACATTACATAATTTAATTTTATATAAATAATATTCTGTTTAACCACGTACCAATAGGATTGTGCTTTAGCCGCCATCTTGTGGTCAGACGCGGGAATAAATTTGGCGCGCAAACTCCCACAGTGCAGTTTAATGGCAACTTTCTAGCAATCATGTGGGTTGTAAACTCGTTGTTACTTTGCATAGAGGGATTGATTGAGTCCACTTTCTTAATATTTTATAACATCCAACATGGTTTTTGACAGTACTAGAAATGGCTGCTCCCTCAAATAGTGCACTATTGTATAGGGGGCGATTTTGTATACAAACAGCTTACTGCAGAAATTCAGTCAGTTTTCTTCTGGTTTAAAAAGCAGCAAGAGAAGAGAAGATTAAACCCTGCTGATAATAAAGACAACAAAGCTGCTTCATCTGTGAAAAACTGATTCTCAAAGAAATAAAAACACACTCCTGACAATAAGATAAAGCTGGCCTGGTACAGAAAAGAAAAGCCTGAATTCAGTCGGTAAACTATAACAAAAGACTGTTATGGATGGATGAGTCTACTGGAAGCCATGATTGATCTGAAGAAATCCTATAGTCATACCTCTGGAAGGAGAGATACAGAAAACATGATGAAACCTCAACTTAGTGTGTGGTAAAAATATTAAATAATGTTCGGCTCTGCTGTCAGTGAGGACACTAGCATGAACAGAGTAAAATATACAGTATATAATAAATAATAGAATATTGGAGTCAGTTTTACAAGAATATACTTCCGAATTTTATATGTACACTGTAAGACGCTGGCCATGATTTTAATAGTAAAAAAAAAACCTGATCAAGAATAAAAATACACATTTTACCAACGGAAATCCAGCAACAATCAAGAATATATGCTGTCATGCCTCTGCAATCAAAAAAATGTGATCATAATGCAAGTCAGTGGGGCAAAAACAGCCCCAACATAATCAAAGGGTATTTTCTCAGGAGAATATTGTTGATTTTTATAATATTTTCAAAGCATTTACCCAAAATGCTCGTCAAAATAGGATTAGTCATCAATAATCATTACATCTGCTGAAACACAGAGAAACTTGTGGACCAATAAGACTCAAATTCACCCTAGAGTGGATGAAAACATCCCCAACAACATACAATGGGTAAAGATGTGCAGCAGGAGACTAGCAAAAAACAAGTGATGTCCTCTGAGAAACTAGTCATGTGGTGTTTGAGACTAGTGAAGTCCTGTAGCCTCATAAGTCATGCAAATCATTCAAGGCTCTAAACACTTCCTACTCATTTTGGACTCTCTTAACCATCAGAAATGTTTGCCTTTAATTTAGTTTGAATCTTTTGTGCTACAAGCTGTTCTCTAATTTTACTGTTGTCCACAAAATAGAGTTGTAACCAAGTGCCTTGGCTTATTAGTAAAACACTATAACAATAGCACGCACAGATAATCTATTTATGCAAAAAAAAAAAAAACAATCATAAATTCTTCTGTAATTTTGCCCTCCACTCTATATGCTTGCAGAATTATGAGCCTGTGGAATAAATAATCATTCAAATAAGCAGCAATGCACAATTTTTATGGGTACATTTCAGAGCATTTCATACTTTGGTCAAAGACGTCAACGCATGTTTAAACATAACATTAAGAAACAATGCAATACATCTTAGCCATGCTACCCCTTTGATTTACTTACGCGTTGCTTGAATCTTGTCAGGAATATTATCCGAGAATCAAAATACTCATTCACTGTCATTTAAAACAATTTAAAATCCTTCAAAACTCAACAATCACATAGTGTTTCATTTTAAGCAAAACATTATACAAGTCAAGAGTATAACTAAATATATCGGTCTACCATCCCAAAAGTGATCAGAAGCTCTAACATAGACATTTTACTAGCATGCTAGTATGCTTTCTGTGAACATAAAATCACTGTTAATTTACTGTAATGTGGACGTACACTGTAAAAATATCCGTTAATTACCAGTTTCCATGTTTAAGTTTTTTCTGTTTATTTACGATTGGGGATTGCATTATGGGATGTTGATCTCTGTCCACTTTTGATGTTGAAGATTCCCCTCGGCAGTCTATCTAAGTGACTTTTATTGACATTCTAGTGGTTTAAAATAATATAACATGTAAGAAATAGCTAATATCTAGAGAAGTAGGTCTGTAAAACAGCATAAAATGTGCTGGAGTTTATCACAAGGTTTTTTGTTGTGTAATATACAACACCAACACACACAATATATCACTTAACACTATTAAAAATGTTAATAAAAGTCAATTTTTTCAACTTTTCAATGTTCAAAGATGTCGGAAGAGAGATCAAGCTCCCATAATGCAATTCAAAAGCAGAAATAAATAGTAAAAAAAAAAAATCAACATAAATCACAAAATGTGTAATAATTATGCATTCAAATGTTTCAGGAGCCAAATAAGCTGATCGTATAAAACTATTTCATCATTTGATAAAAACCAGCACATATAAAAATCATTTGAAATAATGCAGGAAAAGCCACATATGCGAGCAGAGGAACCAGCGAGGAGAAAACAAACAAGGGTGGACAGACGATGAGCTGAAGCTGGAGATAATAAATAAATAAAAAGCAATGAATAACAGCATACACGTTAGGGCTGCACGATATGGGAAAAATCTGACATTGCCATATTTGATATTTTCTGGGATATACATTGCGATACGAACAGTATTTCAACAGATGTCTTGAATAGCTTTATATGAGATGAAATCACTCATGTAGATGGATTGTAATAATCTTGTAGCGGAGCGAATCGAACAAATAGCAAGCATTAATAAATAAGATATTTCAATAGTCCGAAATCTGATCTTACGAGAAAACAAAAGTATTTTATGTTTTGTCAGTTTAGGGGCTAATTCTTACGAGTACAGTCGTACGAAATTGTTCGAATTTAAAAAGGAGGCGTGGCACATAACCCCACCCCCAAACCCAACCGTCATTGGGTGATGAGCAAATCGTTCTTAAATGTACAAATTAGATCGTACGAATTCATACGAACTAACCTCTAAATCAAAAAGTTACAAATTGCCGTGAGATTGTGTTGGATATTTAGATTGTTATATTAGTATTAGTAATATAATACGGTATTATATTGTGCTCCAGATCATGACACATCACAATGTCAGCAATATACCGCAAGAAAAACATCCACAATATATCTGTAAATGAAGGGGAAAATGCATCAAAAAATAATAAGACGCACTTTTTTATTAGATCATGGCATATTGTTGTATATCGCTGGCACTGTCATCTATCATTATCGGCGGCAAAATATCATGATAATATCGTATTGTGTTGTAAAACTAGATATCGATTTTAATAAACTGCATCATTGACATGTCCTTCGATCCCCTTTCGATCGGTAATGCTGTGTTCACATCAGCCCTGGAACGCTCTAATAAATTGCGCTATTCGTACGTGAATAGATGAGTGAACATTTTGAGTTTATTTGCTTCGTTCGTGCGTCAAATTCACAATGAATGCGGATTCGCATCGTGGGCAGTGCGTCTGTCAGCCAGGTGACTCTAGTTTCATTGCTAAATGGCTAACATGGATTTTATTGAGGGAGTAGCTGTGCTTTATGCACTTTAGGAAGGCTGAAAAACGGTGTATATTCGTTCGGCACCATGTCTGAGTGCACTAGATCCTTTCAGAGGTGCACCCAGCTCTGAGTTCATCAACTCCTCTAGAAACTATACCTGGATGATGGAGGCTTTCAGAAGTGCTTCAGACCGAGCCCAGTTTGATGAGCTGTTGACTGGCGTCTGCAAAAGGATTTCCCTTCGGGACACCAACAACCGGCACTAAGTCATAATCACAGCCCTATAGGAGCAAGCTCAAGATTGGTTAACACTGGGCGAATGTCCACTGTAGTTGGTGCGCAGGACGCCTATTCGCATCTTTGCAATGACTTAACATGTAAATCACTTGTGCTTGACACTTGTCAGGTGTAAACGCAGCATAACAGTGCAAAGCTGATGAATAATTTCAGATCTTTTGAACTTCTAAATAAATATCCATGTCGGCGCCTAGTGGTTAAATGCAGACGTATGGTGCTCACGAAAACCAGAGTTCGATTTCCGGCTTGAGATCCATTGCTGATCATTGCATTGCATTCCCCTTTCTCTGCACCCAATGCTGTCCTGTCTGTTCTCCACTGTCCTATCCCAATTATAGACCCCTAAAATAATAATAATAATTAATGAATAAATAAATATCAATACTTGGCTACATCGCTAATGTATCCTGGGTGGAATTAACATGATAAATCAGCGTATTACTATTTTGTCCCACCACTTTTATTGAAAAATCAAATGTAATGTAAGATAACACTGTCGGGTCTTCATCGCTGATCAACAACAATGCCATTGATGCGAATACTGCGAATGCACATGTACCGATATCGATGTCAAAACGATATATTGTGCAGCCCTTATACACATCTCAGAGTAAATATTGACAGATTTACCTCTTTATTTGCCAAAACTGTTTAATCAAACACCTGGAGTATTAAGGCGGATTTATACTTCTGCGTCAAGCCCATACGTATGGCTCGGTGCAACCTCCGCCAATCGCATAGCCCTCGCCGTAGCTGACTACATGTCGCAACAATGCATAGCGCAAGCTCTGTGATTGGTCGGCTTGGTAGCTGTGCCAGGTGTAGGCGGTACTGAGAGCCGCGAGCCCAGTGGTGTGAGTGTTTACAAGAGTCCCTTGTGTTTACCTTAAGATTACGTTGTTGCACGTCCGCCGGCTTCCGCCTTTGAATGAGCGAGTTTTAGCTACTTGTAACATTAAGGTAGCATTCAGAAAAAACAAAACACCTGCAAAGAAGTTCGACACAGAGGAACATAACACTTCTGAAACTGGCTGTAGGTTATGTTATTGCAGAGCAACACAAGCAGCACACATAACTATAAATGCACGACTACCCGCAAGACAGGTGCCGTGGGTAACGGCGATCACTCGACGCAGAAGTATAAACCAGCATTCAAGGAGTAAATGAAGAATCTTAAGAGTTTCTTTCATGAAGTCATTTTATTATTTCAGTGGTTAAAGTCATAAACGTACTGGCCCAGAAACAGCGCCTGCTTAAGATTGTGTTCTGTGCAGCTTCATCATTTTACAAGATAGTAAAAAAAATCAACATTAAAAAGCATCCGTTGGTCTCGGAATACAAGTCGAAACATACAAAAATGGAAGATGAAGTCCGTAGTGTACCATACACATATACTTAAAACGAAAGCGTCGGATTTAAAAGTGCGTTCCGGCACTTGGAGGAAGAAATAAAAGCCTAAACCAAAGCTGAAGATTAAAAATGACCATTACCTTAATTTATAAAGTTGTATTGTACCTGCTTTGACAAGAAAATCAAGCGGGAAGCTGATGTGGATATGCTGGAGTGTGTAGCCCTTTCTGATTTTGAACACACAGTTATATTAAAAAAGGGCGGAAAACCTGAAGAGGAAATACAGAAGCTGCCGCTGGTGTTCGATTCAATGCTGAAAATCTTTGTTCGAATGCTTTAGAATTGGGAAATTAAGGAAGAATTCGGCGATTATAGAAAAACTGGCTTCTCTTTCTAAAATTTACACCACCTGAGCTGCCATTATTATATTTATATATGTATGTATAAAAACGTGTCAATATTCACAAGCAACTATACAATAATTAAAAAATAATAATAATAATCAGTAGGTCCGAAATATCGGGGCTTTTTCCACACGTCACCGAAAGAAAGAAAAGCACCCAGTGTTTCAAAAAAATAAAAAAATAGAGCATATATATATATAACTTTCAATATTAAAAGATTCAGAGGCTAAGACTGTAGTGCAACTACCTGTGAGGAGAAGGAAAGCAAACAAAGCAGTGGATGTGGAGAGTAAGACGTGCTCCTCCTCTGCAGGATCATTGCTCTTTTAGAAAACAAGGCACCGTGTGTTTGGGTTCCTGATGAAGTGAGCAGGGCTGGATAAAGGGGGCTCCGGGACAGCGTTGAAACAGAGAGGAATGGCTGGGGCGTACACACACACACACACACACTGGGGAGAGACATGTTGGTCACACAGACGTGGTCACGCGATCCACAGCATTATTGACCTCGTTTTTGTTGGAATCCAGGCCTTTGGCGGCGTTCATGTCCTTTCGGATGCTCTCCGCCACTTTCTTCATGTTCTTGAGCTCGCCGGGGTGAGGGGTGGCCCGTCGCAGGAGCGTCCGCTGAAAAACACACCACACAATTCCTCAACACACTCTTTAAAACTCAGCATATGCAACATAATTCATTAACACACTTATTAAAAACAAGTTAACACACCAAATGAGGGTGGCCGAAATGAATTGACAGATTATTAAGAGATTTGAGGAGAAATTAAATATTAAAAAAAGAACAATAAGGAAGAACAAAACATCTGGGGACAACTGTTAATAACAATATTTACAACCGGTTAATGATTAGAGCCAGACAGAATCTGTGGAGATTTTTTGCTATGTCTTGGAATTATTTTGGGAGCATCATAACTACTTAAAATATAAAAAATGATGTTGAACAGATTCAGGAATTTTTCACAGTATTTCCTCTTTTGGAGAAAGTCTTATTTGTTTTATTTCAGCTAGAATAAAAGCAGTTCCTAATTGTTTTAAACCCATTTTAAGGTCAATATTATTAGCCCCCTTAAGCAGTATTAGTTTTGCATTGTCTCCAGAACCCTAACTTTACCCTAATTAACCTAGTTAAACCTTTAAATGTCACTTTATGCTGAATACTAGTGTTTTGAAGAATATCTAGACAAATAATATTTACTGTCATCATGGCAAAGAGAAAACTTCAAAAATGAGTTATTAAAACTATTACGATTAGAAATGTGTTGAAAAAAATATTCTCTTGGGGAATAAAAATATACAGGGAAGCTAATAATTGACTTCAACTGTACATAAAAACAAAACTACATAAAAAAATGTTGCATAGATATTTAAATGTATATATAATTTGCATCATATACATATATGCACATTATAATGTATATATAATTTAATATAAAAATTAATTTTTAAAATTAAAAAAGTCAACTATTTGCATGGATGTGTGTATTTATATATACATAATAAACATACACAGTACACAAACATATATATTATCAAAACAACCTTTCATTTTGGATGCAAGAAATTGTGATTAATCTTTGCCAGGCACTAATTTATATACAGTTGAAGTCAGAATTATTAGCCCCCCTAAATTATTAGACCGCTTGTTTATTTTTTTCCCTAATTTCTGTTTAACGGAGAGCAGATTTTTTCAGCACATTTCTAAACATAATAATTTTAATAACTCATTTCTAATAATTGAATTATTTTATCTTTGCCATGATGACTGTAAATAATATTTTACTAGATGTTTTTCAAGACACTTCTACACAGTTTAAAGTGACATTTAAAGGCTTCACTAGGGTAATTACGTTAACTAGGCAGGTTAGGGGAATTAAGCAAGCTATTGTATAACAGTGGTTTGTTCTGTAGATTATCGAGAAAAAATATAGCTTAAAGGGGCTAATAATTTTGTCCCTAAAATGGTTAATAAAAAATTCAAAACTGCTTTTATTCTAGCCGAAATAAAACAAATAAGACTTTCTCCAGAAGAAAAAATATTATCAGACATACTGTGAAAATTTCTTTGCTCTGTTAAACATCATTTGGAAAATATTTTAAAAAGAAGAAAAAATAAAAATTAAAAAAAAATTAACCGAAGGGGGCTTATAACTTCAACTGCATATGATAATTTTTTTCTGGAGAAAGTCTTATTTGTTTTATTTTGGCTAGAATAAAAGCAGTTTTTAATTTTTTAATTCAGAGGGGCTAATATTTCAACTGTAAATAATATATATATATATATATAAATTCCTTGAATTTAAGTGTGTGTGCACACGTTTGACCCCCATTTCCTAGTTTGTTTGACAAGTGTGATTACTCTGAATCAGGTCCAGCCCCGGTTGGATCAGGTGTGCAAGGGCTTTGTCACGGTATGCTTGTATTGTGGGTGCAAACGCACCTGAGCCCAAAACTGAAGACAAGACGTCACTTTTAAGGGACATATGGTTTCATATGGATTCATTAATCATTCTTACTGTTCAATGAACGCAAACTGTCAAAGTTTATTAAAGATCCAAACCCCTCAGCTGCGCCTTCAGCAAACCTCCTAATTCTTCCAGCACCAGGACTTTTATATTCATTTATGAGCATCAAAAGTAGTGGATCTGACAATACAGAACAATATAACTAAAGCAATCTCCACTGTGCGGAGCGAGAACACTTCTATTCTGTTAAACTGAACAGTCGCATCATCGATGATGTAAGCATGCTCTGGCTCGGAAGGTCAAATGCAGTGCGAGTGCGGCAGAAAGGGAGAGGAGAGGGGGAACAATCGCGCCTGGTCACGGTTCAAGACAATCAAGCCTAGTGTGAGTACACCCTTAATATCTGGAATAGGCCTTTTGAAAACTCCAGAAACACTCATGAGCCCTTGCAGATCTTCAGTTTGCTCACCTCTTCATCGTCTTCATCATCATCGTCCTCCATGAAGCGGATGGTGCTCATTCGGTTTGCAGCTTTATCGTCCCACGTGTCGTCCAGAATGCTGCTCTCCACCAAACTCTCCAGAGCCCCGCAGCGTGCCAGATTATCTGAACCTGAACACAAGACACGCACATATTAACACACCTCTGCTTTCAACACACATTCTCTTATCTAATAGTAGCTGTAATAAGGTGCTATAAAATGGCACGTGTTTTTCAGGAAGGCGCAGTGAGGAGTGTGTTCAAGGGAAAGAGAGCTTTAAGATCAGTGTTTCAAATCCAGTCTTAGTCACAAGATTACCGAGAAACAATCCTCCAGTCTGACAGTCAGCTGCACTGACCTGACATGACCACACACACACACACACACACACACACACACACACACACACACACACACACACACACTCACACTCACACACACACACACACACACACACACACACACACACACACACACACACACACACACACACACACACACACACACACACACACACACACACACACACACACACACACAATTACGCCACTTTTAGGTTGTTTTGAAGAAATTAAAGCTTGGAGAACAGATATTTTTTTTAAGTTCAGTGAGGAGAGATCATAGTGTTCACTCCAGGGGATATCCGTACGCCTCCTGACATGAATTTAGGAGCTTTAAAACCCCCCCCAAAAAATGGTATTTTAATTAAAGTTCACTTTAAGACATTTTTAAGTCAAACTTAAAAATAGTTCAGCTTTTGCTGTGTGAATTAATACTGAACACATGGTTAAGAGTAGACTAATATGCGGGTGTTAAACTGCATTGCTTTATTGCACTCCGACATTGGGCTCACACATACACTCTGACTACTTCAACAATGTTGATAAGCCCTGGTGGACATTTCTCTCTGTCTCCTGCTGAACGCAGTCGACCAATCAAAACAGACTGGGTCATCAGACCAATCACCGCGAGGGGTTTGGGGAAAACTGTATGGGAGTCGCTGGCATAATTAGGTAAAATAAATGCATATTATAAGACAATGAAAGTGTTTTTGACCTTGCATGCGTACCAGCCTGTTGACGGAGACCAATATATGGCAATCTTAATGCATTATAGGGGCTCTTTAATGCATTTACCAACAAGAGTAAACAATTAACGATCCATTTATTACAGTGTTTGTTCAATATGAATGACATTTAACACTCAGACAGGACTAAAAGTTATGGAGTTTTTTAATGGTGCAGATTAGGGCAGGGCGATATGGCAAAAATACAATCTCGATAATTATTTTCCATATTGAACGATAAAGATATACATTTTGATATCAGTCAAATATTTTAAAAATATTTGACTGATATTTGATTATTTGTCAAATGTCAAAAAGTCAAAATATCAAAGAAGTCAAAAAATATTTGACTTCTATATTTAAAAAAGTAAACAAAAATGACTGAAGCCACAAAATCAGAGGTTCCATTAAAGGGCAAAACATTTTAGGCTGATAAATTTCTGATGGCCAAAAATTCAGTACATTTCCAATATCAACACACTTTTAGATTCCCATCGTTGCAGAGTTCTGCTAAATGATTGGCTCTTAGATCAATCTAGAATAAAAAAAGTCCAGAGCTTAGCATTGCTATTGAAAAATTTGTCCCGATTCGATATAATATTGTTTATTGGCCCAGCCCTAGTCCAGATGTAAACAAAAATATGTTTATTAACAAAATTAAAAATATATTTTTTGCTCTATTAAAAAATTATAATAATTTAATAATACAAAAACTATTTAATAATTAAAAAAATAATATTTTATATATTTCTCAGCAAAACATCTTAAATATTGTGCAAAACAAGCAAGCTCTAGTTGTATTCATAGACTTTTTTTCAACATAAACTTTCTTTAAAATTAAAAATATATATAAATATTATTTAAAATCATTAATAAACTAAATTTATGTGCAAAAGTCTGTGCCCTGAGCAGTATATACATAAGAACCTTTTAAACAAATGTTAAATAATTAATAATAATTAAACCATTATGCCAAATAAACATTTTATAAACAAAAAGCTAAATGTTTTGAGATGGATGTTGGTGACTGGATGGCAGTTGGCCAGATTAGGTAGCTACACATGGACAAAGGATAATTAAGAGCTGTTTAATAAAAGTTTTAAGACCTACAACCCAATAATTCAATAAGTTTAAGACTTTTTAAGGCCTAAAATTCTGTTTTTTAGAATTGAAGGCTTTTAAGACCCCACTGATACCCTGGGATTGTGATTTTAAGCTGGATGAACAGATTGATTTAGTAGGGTTAGGGTTAGGATAGGGCTAGGACAAAAAAATTGTGTGTCCCAGCCCTAAGGGTAAGCTGAGGCAACTCTCCAAGATCAAATCCTTATTGCTCAATTCAGCCACGATTTGATCGTCGAGATTTGGGAAATCCTAAAAGATTCCTGAAATCCTAGATTAAAATCTGTGATGTAGAAACATCATTAGGTCAGTGAGAGTTCCCAACTGGTATACAGCAACAAGTGTGTGTGTGTGTGTGTGTGTGTGTGTGTGTGTGTGTGTGTGTGTGTGTGTGTGTGTGTGTGTGTGCGTGCGTGTATGTGAGTGATCTGAGCTCAGAGCAGATAAGCCTCTTTATTCCCCCATTGCTCTGGCAGCAGGAGTGTGTGTGTGTGTGTGTGTGTGTGCACAGATATAAGGAGCAGCTCAACACCTGAACATTCCCTCAGATCAGCAAACGCTACTGGTGAGCTGAAGCCCAGATAAACCCACAGCACACACACCAGAAAATCACACAACAGGTCTGAACTGCCTCAGAGGTCAACTTTATATTATATAAAAATATATACTGGAACCAGTGACCTTCTTGCTGTGAGGTGACAGCGCTAACCACTGAGCCGCTCAGAAACAGCAATAGGTTTTTATTTATTTGTTTCTTTAATCCAAGTGATGGCTATTCCATGCTGTAAGCCAAGGGTGTCCAAACTCGGTTCTGGAGGGCCAGTGTCCAGCCGAATTTAGCTCCAACTTTGTCAACACACCTGCCAGGAGCTTTGTAATAATACCTAGTAAGAGCTTGATCAGCTAGTTTAGGTGTGTTTGATTAGAGTTGAAGCTAAACTCTCAAGAACACCGGTCCTCCAGGACAGAGTTTGGACAACCCTGCTGTAAGCACACTGGACTTTCATCAAGTTCTGCCACATCTGACCCTCCGTCTACAAAATAACCCACTCATGAAAACAGACTGAGGGTGCAGAATGTCAGCATCAAATCCCTCAACGTCTGTAAATCCGTCAGTCTCAGAGATGATGTGATTCCCCTACTATATTAACAGTAGTGTAGTAATTCAAACTTAAAATGGAGTACATACTTGAATATTAGGTGATTTCAGACGCAGCCGGTGAAGCCGCCTTTCCACTGCACATGACATTTAAGGCTGATTTATACTTCTGCGTCAAGCGCACGCGTATGCTACGACGTTGACGCATAGCCCTTCGCCGTGGCCGTCGGCGTCTCTGACGTGCACCTCTCAAAAATTGTAACTACACGTCGCAGCAACGCGTAGTGCAAGCTCTGTGATTGGTCGGCTTGGCAGCGCTGACGAGTCTGGGCGGGACCGAGAGCCGCGCAAGCGGTGCTAGCCCAATGGAGCGATTGTTTACAAGTGTGGAGTCCCGTGAAGGAGCTCCGGATGGAGAGTTTTGTTGTGTTTACCTCATAGTTAAAGT
>NC_141033.1:2190000-2215000 GCF_052040795.2 Danio rerio
GAGCTCTGCAGAAGAGCATCTCTGAACACACAACACGTCCAACCTTGAGGCAGATGGGCTACAGCAGCAGAAGAGCACACCGGGTGCCGCTCCTGTCAGCTAAGAACAGGAAACTGAGGCTACAATTCACACAGACTCACCAAAACTGGACAATAGAAGATTGGAGAAACGTTGCCTGCTCTGATGAGTCTCCATTTCTGCTGACACATTCGGATGCTCGGCTCAAAATTCGGCGTCAACAACATGAAAGCATGGATCCATCCTGCCTTGTATCAACGGTTCAGGCTGGTGGTGGTGGTGTAATGGTGTGGGGGAGATTTTCTTGGCACACTTTGGGTTCATTAGCACCACTTGAGCATCGTGTCAACACCACAGCCTACCTGAGTATTGCTGCTGACCATGTCCATCCCTTTATGAGCAAAGTGTCTCCATCTTCTGATGGCTACTTCCAGCAGGATAACACACCATGTCATAAAGCTCAATCATCTCAGACTAGTTTCTTCAACATGACGATGAGTTCACTGTACTCAAATGGCCTCCACAGTCACCAGAGCTCAATCCAATAGAGCACCTTTGAGATGTGGGAGATTGGCATCATGGATGTGCAGCCGGCAAATCTGCAGCAACTGTGCGATGCTATCATGTCAACATGGAGCAAAATCTCTGAGGAATATTTCCATCCGACCTTCCACATTGAATTTATGCCACAAAGGATTAAGGCAATTCTGAGTCCAACCTGGTACTAGTAAGGTGTACCTAATAAAGTGGCCGGTGAGTGCGTGTGTGTGTATATAACAGTGGCATTCACAATGAACTAAATTTCAACTTGTCATGCTTAAACTTGATCTGAAGTGAAATGAAAGTAGTGGCATGTGTGAAATGCCCTATGTAAATATTTGTTCATCTCTAATTCACAACCAATCAATAATGTGTGGTGTTTTGAAGGAGTTTGTGCATGACTTGTATTGCTTCATAAGTCATTTTGGAATATCAAGTCATTAAAAAAAAACACGGCACATATTTCTGAAAAACAAGGCAAGCTGTGAGGCCATAATAACATCGTGACGTGCATTTAAATAGATAGTTACCTCTAAATTGAACATAAATCCACTATTTACTTAATTACAAGTGTTTACAAACCTTTAGAAAAGTTTCTTTATTCGGTTACACAAATGATATTATTTTGAAGATAGCCAGAAACCCGTAATCTCTGACATACACAGTAGGAAATTAAATACTATGAAAGTCAATCAGTTTTCAACAAAAAATAAATAAATAAATATTATCATTTGTGTTGAGAAGAAAAGAGAAAGCTTTGAAGCTTTTTAAGGGAAAATATTCATACTATCTGTGTAGCTGATGCTTTCTCTGAGGTTTGAATGATGCAGTTCAGTCACCAAAGCCTGTGGCTACAGCAATGTTGAGCTTGTGTTCAAAGAATAAACCACATTGCGTCATACCTCTTTCGGTAACGATGCTAGACGATTCCTATCACAGTTGAAGTTGGAGAGTTTCTTTAGTTTTCCAATACTTCTTGGCAAATTCTGAAAGATTAAGAACAGACATTGTTAAATCACTTAATGTATACTGTAAAGAAAAAATGCTGATTATATTATGAAGTTCTAGGCATGGGCTGGTGTAAGATTCTGACGGCATGATAACCTTAGATATAATTATCACAGTATCACACGGTGGCCGAGAAGTGCAAAACAACATGTTTTACCACGCTCACCAACAACAACTTTCCCCCGCGTCATTACCGGTGTGTGGTACATTCTACGTCACTTCCGGTGCGCGGTACATTCCCTTTCCGTAAGAAATCTGTAATTGTAAATTTGTTTCGGGACTTGTAAAAGTGTTGTGCGTCTTGTTAATTAGTTTTCTAAAATGTGAATTTGCTTCGTCCTTGGTAAAATAGTTTTTCCTGTGTAATTGTGTCTGATGACAGGTAAACATGTTTTTCAAATTGTAAATTTGTCTCAAGCTTTGTAAAAGTGTTTCAAACTTTGTAATGTTGTTTTGCACTTCTCGGCCACCGTAGTGTTGAGATTACTGCTATAAATATATTGTTTTTAAATATCTGGGTAAAAAAAAAAACTTTGTACACAATAAAATTTAATTTAAGAAAGATTTATAATATTTTGTAACAGTAAACGTATCAGGCCAGGGCGAGGCAGTGGCGCAGTAGGTAGTGCTGTCGCCTCACAGCAAGAAGGTCGCTGGGTCGAACCTCGGCTCAGTTGGCGTTTCTGTGTGGAGTTTGCATGTTCTCCCTGCGTTCGCGTGGGTTTCCTCCGGGTGCTCCGGTTTCCCCCACAGTCCAGAGACATGCTGTACAGGTGAATTGGGTAGGCTAAATTGTCCGTAGTGTATGAGTGTGTGTGTGGATGTTTCCCAGAGATTGAAGGGCATTCGCTGCGTAAAAACTTGCTGGATAAGTTGGCGGTTCATTCCACTGTGGCGACCCCGGATTAATAAAGGGACTAAGACGACAAGAAAACGAATGAATGAATGAATGAATGAACATGTCAGGCCACATAATTCAAGTGCATCATAGACTTCTGCTGTCTTCATTTGTTTCTAAAACACAGATTTCTCTACAGTTTAAAATGTTTATATATATATAGATATAAAATATAGATCTTTTCTGCTAGTGATACTGATGTCATAAATAAATGTAAATAAAAAAAAATCATACACATATCTTAGAAACGGTATAGCAGAAAATTATGACGTTTTTAAAACCTTGACTTTTCTAAATCGCGGTATACCTTGAACACGGTTATCGCCCCATGCCTACTGTAGATCGTTCATCCAAATATGAAAAGTTCCTTATCATTTATTCACCCTCGAGTGGTTCTAAACCTAAGTGCTTCTAAATCCAGTATATGTCTTCAGTTTGGAAGGGATGGATTATAAGAATAGAATAAATAAGATTAATAATAAAATTATAAGCAACAGCAACATTACATTTACATTTAGTCATTTAGCAGACGCTTTTATCCAAAGCGACTTACAAATGAGGACAAGGAAGTAATTTACACAACGATAAGAGCAACAATGAATAAGTGCTGTAGGCGAGTTTCAGGTCTGTACAGTCTAAGAAGGAAAGTATTAGTAATATTTTAGTAATTTATTTATTTATTTTTTTGGGTACAGTTAGTGGTATGTCCAGAGAGGCAATTGCAGATTAGGAAGTGAAGTGGAGACTAAATAGTTGAGTTTCTAGTGGTTTCTTGAAGACAACGAGTGACTCTGCCGTTCTGATGCAGTTAGGGAGTTCATTCCACCAACTGGGCAGATTGAATTCGAGAGTTCGGGAAAGTGATTTCTTTCCTCTTTGGGATGGAACCACGAGGCGACGTTCATTCACAGAACGCAAGTTTCTGGAGGGCACATACATCTGCAGAAGTGAGAGCAGATAAGAAGGAGCAAAGCCAGAAGTCGCTTTGTAGGCAAATATCAGAGCTTTGAATTTGATGCGAGCAGCAACTGGCAGCCAGTGCAAACGGATGAGCAGCGGAGTGACATGTGCTCTTGTAGGTTCATTAAAGACCACTCGAGCTGCTGCGTTAATATGGAAATAAATGGTAGTTGATAGAGAAAGACGATACATATAGCTGCAGAGACGAAAACTATTTTTAATAAATTTACAACAGTTTGAAAAACTCTATTTCACATTGTCATTATGGAGTAATGTGTGTAGAATGTTGTGAAAAACAATGAATTTAATCCATTTAGAAATAAGGCTCTTACATTAAAAAATGTGGAAAAGTGAAGCTCTATAAAGACTTTTCAGATGCACTGTAAATGCACGACTACGCGCAAGGAAGGTGGCATGGGTCACGCCGATCACTCCACGCAGAAGTATGAATCGGCCTTCACTCACCACCAGCTGGTTTTCTGTCAGCACTAGTTCTGTCAGGCTTTCACAGTGGCCGATGCTCTCCGGGAGCTGCACTAAACGGTTCTGATCCGCTTTCAGTATCGAGAGACGTTTTAATTTTCCTACGAGAGAGAGAGAGAGAGAGAGAGAGAGAGAAGTCAAACATCCCAGCTCATTACTGTGCTCTGTTCACACACACACACACGCACACTCACTCACATACACAGGCACACAAACACACACGTGCACAAACTCACTCACACCCACACATAACACACTTGAAATGCATGCACACACTCGCACACACGCACGCATACACACACACACACATATGCAAACTCCAACTCAGACAAACACACACACACACACACACTCTCACATGTGCACAAACTCACTCACACAGGCACGCATACACACAAACATGCACTCACTCACTCACACACACACACACACACACACACACACACACACTCACACACTCACACACTCACACACTCACACACTCACACACACAAGCACGCACAAGTATGCAAACTCCAACTCCCACAAACAAACACACACTCTCACATGTGCACAAACTCACTCACACAGGCATGCATACACACACACACACACACACACACACTCACACTCACACTCAGACACTCACACACATGCTTGCAAACATTCACTCACACACAGACACTCTCACGCACTCTCACGCACTCTCGCTCTCACACACATTCACGCCGTCACTCTAACACACTTTCACTCGCTCACACACTCCCGCTCAGACACTCACTCACATGCTCACACAAACTCACTCATTCACACACTCACTAACCCATTCATTCTCTCTCTCACACACACACACACTGACCGATGCCCTCCGGCAGCAGGTCTATGAGGTTCTGGGACACCAGCAGGTCAGTGAGGGACAGCAGGTTCCCCATCTCCTCCGGGAGGCGCTCTAACTTATTCTCCGACACATCCAGACACGTCAAGCTTCTCATACTGCCCACTTCCTAAACCACACACACACACACACACACACAGATAAACATGCATGCAAACACAGCCCTAAATATCAAAGACCAGCAGCTTGTGTTCGAGTTAAGGATCCCAATCTCCACAAATACCCAAGGTTTTCTAAATAAACCATCACTAATTGATTTAGAGCGGCACGGTGGCTCAGTGGTTAGCACTGTGGCCTCACAGCAAGAAGCTCACTGATTCGAGCCACGGCTGAACCAGTTGGCATTTCTGTGTGGAGTTTGCATGTTCTCCCTGTGTTGGAATGGGTTTCCTTCGGGGACCCCTGATTATTAAAAGGACTAAGCCGAAAAGAAAATGAATGAATGAATGATTGATTAATCGTTTAGCTAAAACAAGCCCAATTTGGGCGCTCAGAGAAAATCTAATAGACGTCTAGTTTTGGACTATTGACAGGCGTCTATTAGATTTCCACGGACAGCTCAAATCTAGCCTTGCTTCAGCCAGAACATCCTTGGTTCATTTAAACTGGGTTGTTTTAGAAAGGGTTGCTGCTACACTGTAAAAAAACTAAGTTGATTCAACTTAAAATTAAGACAACAGACATTTCTGAGTTAACTCAAATCCAGTCAAGTGAAGTAATTTGGTTGAAAGTTGAGTCGACTCAAAATGTCCTTTAGTTTGTTGCCTTAAATTTTAGGTTAAGTCCACTGTTTTTTTTTTACAGTGTAGAAGGGAAACAGCTCTGGCCGGAAGTTAACAAGATTTAAATATTATAATTGTATTTTATTAATGTCTACCTCTACTCCAATCACCACAGTAATGTAAAACAGTATTATTCGTATTATTTATTAAATTACACATTAAACTCTATTTTATTAGCATCTAATCCTACACCGTAAAAAGCAACTACTTAAACAAGTGAGTAAACCCATTTAAACATCTCAAATGGCACTCAAATAATTTAACAAGCAAACTCTACTACCATCATAAATTCGGCATAGATACACAAACACCCACTTACATATGTGGGAAAAGAGAGAGAGAGAGAGAAGAAAAAAGAATATATATATATATACATACATACACATATACGTATATATACATACACATATACATATACATATATATACATACACATATACATATACATATATATACATATATATATACACATACATACATACATACATACATACACATACATGTATACAATATATACACATACATGGAAAATACATACATACATATAAACACATACATCAATGTATAATGACGATCTGTAGAGCATCTGATGGTAGTATACCATTTATGATGGTAGTAGAGTTTGCTTGTTAAATTATTTGAGTGCCATTTGAGATGTTTAAATGAGTCATGTGACCGTAGTACTCAAAAGAGACTCTAGACGCACCTGATCACTGTTACCCTGATGAAGGCAGACTTCTGCCGAAACGCGTTGGTTTTTAGAGATCTAGCCATGTGAATAAAGGCTTTTTAATTTTTTCACTTTACTCGAGTGCCTTGGACTGATTCTTGTTGCAGATTTGATGAATCCCTTACCCAAAGAGCACCGACCATACATTTGAACTTACCCCAGAGCGCTTTTTGTTTTGTTTTTTCTGAAGTGAGTAAACCCATTGCTTTTAAAAGTGCCTAGTTGATTTTACTGGCAAATTATAAAATATTTCTGTTGAAACTTGGAACTATTAAGTTGACTTAACTTAATTTTTACAATTATGCACAGTTCATATAGTTAACCATTCCTCAATTTTTTAAGTAAAATCAACTATTGTTTTAAACAGTGTAACCCAGCTCTCACAGTAATGTAAAAACAGTAAGTATACAGAGTATTGCTCATATTATTGATTAAATTACCCATTAAATTCTATATTATTAGCGTCTAACCCTGGCCCAACTCTCAAAGTAATGCAAAGAAAAGTAATTATACCAAGTATTATTCATATTATTTATTGAATTATGCATTAAACTATATTTTATTAATGTCTACAAGATAAATTGCAGGACAAGCAATGTTGAGTTGGTATAAATATTAATCATTTGCATGTGTGTTTGAGGACTGTGACTGTATAATGAGAAACATTCAGGCATATGAAACTGCACCGTTTCAACTTTAATAATTCATTAATTTTTTTTTCTGCCTAGTCCCTTTATTAATCCGGGGTCGCCACAGCAGAATGAAGAACCAACTTATCCAGCATGTTTTAGGCAGCGGATGCCCTTCCAGCTGCAACCCATCTCTGGGAAACATCCATACACACTCATACACTACGGATAATTTAGCCTACCCAATCCACCTGTACCGCATGTGTTTGGACTGTGGGGGAAACCCACGCAAACGCAGGGAGAACATGCAAACTCCACACAGAAACGGCAACTAACCCAGCTTTGAAGAAAAATCAGAATGTGTGTACAACAGGAACACAAAGAGCTGATCTGACAGTCAGACGGACAGCTTTCTAGGATGAAATGTACAGGATGATGTGTCAGGCGTGCTTTACCGCGGGTATATCAGACAGCTGGTTTCCATCAAGCCACAGGTCTTTCAGGCTGACAAGACAGCCTATTGTCTCGGGCTGCAAAAGAAGAAAACAAGTTTGACAGAGTTCAGATGGAGGCGCAGGAACAGCAGGTGACTGACACCGAGCAGCACAGGAATGCAGAGGCAGAAACCAGCACTCATTCATTCCAGTGGAGGAGGCAGAAAGTCCAACGCAGGCCTCGATCTGCCAAACACAGCTCACATTCATGCAAACAACAGCTTTAGATCTGGATAAATCAGTGCATGGAGGAACGAGGCATTGGTTATTCTCAAAAGACGTGCCAGACATTGATAAGCCATCCATTAGGGGTACAAAATATACCGTTTCAGCATTGATATCGCAATGTGTGTATCCGCAATCCGCTTGTTAAGTGTGACCTCACGCGAAGCGGCTTCCGGGTCCAAGTGCTCAATTCAATGTATTCGGAGACTTATGAAATGGTAATAATAAACGTTTACAAAGCGATTTAATACTTTCGAAAATCACGATCGCAATTAATATGTCCATGGCTAACATTCGATGGCCAGAAAGTGATTCGTTTTTTATTAATTGTTAGAATTTTGGTATTTGTGATGCAGCAAGCCCAGAGATTGTTGTGTACACTATGACTTCATATAAAATTAACTGTAATGTGGGATATGAAGTAAAAGTGATCATAAACAAATCATTTCTCAACTCAAATGATTCCGGTTTGGACCCGGAAACAGTATTACATGCACCAACACGTTAGGGCTGCTCGATTATGGGAAAAAAACATAATCATGATTATTTTGGTCATAATTTTAATCACGATTATTCAAATGATTATCAGTTGAAGTCAAAATAATTCACCCTTCTGTGAATTTATTGTTATAAATAAATATTATATTATTATATAAAATGTATATATATATATATATATATATATATATATATATATATATATATATATATATATATATATATATATATATATAAAATGTGTGTGTGTGTGTGTGTGTATATAAATATAACAAATTATATTATTATTATATTATTATATAAAATTAATATTATATATAAATATTATATATATATATATATATATATATATATATATATATATATATATATATATATATATATATATATATAAATATATATATATATATATATATATATATATATATAATATATAAATATAACAAATTATGTTTAACAGAGGATATTTTTACAGTATTTCCTATAATATTTATTCTTCTAGAGAAAGGCTTATTTGTTTTATTTCAGCTAGAATAAAAGCAGGTTTAAATATTTTGAAACCTATTTTAATAGCTCGATATTATTAGCCCCCTCAAGCAATATATATATATATTTGATTGTCTGCTGAAGAAACTACTGTTATATAATGACTTGCCTAACTACCTTAATTAAGCCTTCGTGTCACTTTAAGCTGAATACTATATCTTGAAAAATATCTAGTAAAATATAGTGTGCTGTCATCATAGCAAAAATAAAACAAATAAGTTATTAGAAATGAGTGATTAAATCTGTTATGTTTATACTGTGATTTAAGCATCTTCACTGTATTTTTGATTTTATTATTAATTAATAATAAAAACAGTCGGCAGCAGCAGGTACATTGCACGCTGTCACTTTAAGAATAGTGCGGCTCTGATATGGTTTCTCTTTCACGTGTCTTTTAATTTTCAACTTGTGTGTTTATTAAACAAATGAGGGTTAATATGAATAATCAATAAACACCGTGCTCTGACACAAATGTGCATGTATTTGACCATTAAAGCGACCAATATTCTCTGATTAAGATGGCGTTTGGTGTGCTTGTGTGCTCTGCTGTCCGAGGCCAAGCTTGGCGCGCACACAAACAAACACAAACACACTCGCTACCTCTTCGAGGCTGAGCACGGCGCGCACACACACAACAGCACGTGCTCTTTTGCGCTTTTAAAAATATGAATGATGCGCATCCCGTGCTGCAAAAGTTACATCACAGCACATGCTTTTAGTCATTTTCACGTGGAACTGAGCTTTGCACAGCAACACATGTGTACAACTGGAAAAGGGGCGGTATGTGATGGAATAATCGTTTATTTCGATTAATGGTTTTTCATAATCGTTACAAGCCGAAATCGGATTTTCGATTAATTGCACAGCCCTACAACACATCATCACTTAACAAGCGGATAGTCACATCGCCAGGATAGGCAATGTTGAGTCTGAATTATAATTGACCAGGAGCTACAGATTTGTATTTAATCACTGTATTGATACTGACTTTATATAATTTATGCAATACATAATTTATATATTTATATATATATATATATATATATATATATATATATATATATATATATATATATAATTTATAAAAACACATATTTATAATTTTAAAAATATAATTTATATTTTTCGTTCGCTTTGTCTTGTTTCTAGTCCAAATATCGACATTTCAAAGCGAAAAATGTTTATTTCACTTACTCCACTGGCAGATCATTTAGCTTGTTTTAAGCAAAACTTTTACTTTTGACAGTGAAAACTAAACAATATTTTTACTTGATCCAATCTTTTTCCGATATTTGGACTACAAACGAGACAAAGTAAGAAAGGCTTTTTTTTTTTTTTTTTGCATTGTGATTATTTAATTTCTGAATACTTTTAGACTTCCGGAAAACTGTCAAATAGAGCTAGTCAAACTGCACTAGACATGGCATGACTCTCGACATTTACTAAGCCTTGATTCCAGTCATTATTACTGTTATTAGTCCTGTTAGAAAATGATGGTACAATTCTCAACACTCACCAAATTATACAGTTCATTGCTTCCTACATCCAGTTCTTCGAGTTTCTGAAGTTGAGACAGAGACCTGGTTGAAACAAAGCAGAATAAACAACTATGAGTGTCTGCACACGCACACACTGATGCAAACACACAAACTAGTATTACACTTACTCTGGTAAATATGTCAGCAAGTTCTCTCGGAGTTCCAGTGATACCAAGTTACAGAGGCTGGAGGAAAGACAGAAACAAAACACTTCTGTCAGTTAAATCTTTATTCATACTAGAGCTGCACGATTCTAAAATGAGAATCGCGATTTTTTTTGCTTAAAATAAAGATTATGATTCTCACGATTCTGTAGATGTAAAATAAAGCTATGGTAAAAACAAACATACATCGATAATAATATTATGTGTGGGTCTACTGGCTTCTATAAATAATTCTATTCTACTTATAATAATTCTGATGTTGAATTATGATGTTTGAGATATATGCTTGCAATCTGTCATATTAGACAAATTTATTCACTGGTAAAATCAGACATTTGCCATTATCAGATTATATTCAACAATATATAGGCTAGAGTGGTTATACTGACATTGTAAACATTTATTTTCATGCACAACTGTGGGTTCGCTAAGACAGAAAAAACATATCAAATGCTTGTCGTAATCATAACTCTAGAATGTGATATGATCATTTAAATTAAGTGCACGCTTTCCGTTTCATTTTGACTGCTAAGTGCTTGTTCATACTTCGCGCACGGCTCCCAAACGATCTCTCTGTGCACACAAACTGAATATTATTTACAACTGTATTACCTGTTACTCGCAACATATGCAGGTTCTGTTCACTAAAGTAGATGCGCGCTCATCTATCATTAAGTAGAGCGCGCGCGCCCGCCCTCTCTGTGATAACAGCTCACGGTCAGAAGCTCACGTCACGAGTGATTTCCCGATCACGAAAACATCATTATATTAAAACAAAAATGACATTTTTAGGTGAATTATACCTTATAAATACAGATTGTCACTCATTCACATCAATTGGAGGTGTCAATGTCACTGAGCAACGTGTGTGAAACAATGAAAAGACTCTGAACTTGAAAATATGATTGGCAGAATCGTAGAAATGCTGGATTAAGATCGTCTACGGGGTCGAATCGAGATCGCGATCTTTTAACGATTAATTGTGCAGCTCTAATTCATACTGAGTGGTAAATTATATGGTCATGATGCATTTCCGAGTTTGATTTATTCTTCAGAGTCACAGTTGGATAAACTTCTGTGGGAATTATGAATCGTGTGTAAAAATTGAGATCACAGTTAGTGGCATTGTTAAAACATGATGTAAACATAGGCTCTGATGTGTACACAAATAATTGCCGTTTTATAGTTTGAGAACTAAATTTAGTTGTTCGCGAAGTGCCATGGGATTATTAATGACCACAGAGAGTCAAGACCTCAGTTTAACACATTATCTGAAAGATGGCACTCACTGACAGTATATGGAGCCAAGATTCTCACAGAAATCAGTCAAGTTTGGTGAAGGAGAAATCATGGTTTGGGGTTACATTCAGTATGGGGGTGTGTGAGAGATCTGCAGAGTGGATGATCAACATCAACAGCCTGAGGTATCAAGACATTTGTGCTGCCCATTACATTACAAACCACAGGAGAGGGACAATTCTCCAGCAGGATAGCGCTCCTTCTCATACTTCAGCCTCCACATCAAAGCTCCTGAAAGCAAAGAAGGTGAAGCTGCTCCAGGATTGGCCAGCCCAATCACCAGACATGAACATTATTGAGCATGTCTGGGGTAAGATGAAGGAGGAGGCAGTTCCTCCCAGGCTAAAGTATAAATCAGCCTTTACCTGACCCCATCCCTGAACCCAACCGTCAATAAAATGTAATCCAATTGGGTTTCAATGAAAACACCCTTCGTTTTTAGCATCACCCACCATTCTGGAAACTCCCATTACTCTCCTACAGACTTTACATGACAAGTCAGTGAGATGTAGTTGATGTATGCCCAGTGGGAAGAACACTTAACACACACACACATCCTAAGATAGCCATCACAAACTTCCAGAAACGAGCACACGATCTCAGCCTTGAGCGTCGCAGATGGTGCAAACACATCTCAGATTATGATTTCTGCAATTTAAAAGCAGATACGGCTTTAAGAATAACAATTACAGCCAACAGGACATCCCGGTTCACCATAAAGCAGTCCTTCAGAGATAAGCGCTTCAAGAAAAACAACTCTCAGGGTTGAAAGGTTTCGATTTTCAGTGGACGCATCTGAAAATAAGGGTCAAACTGAAAGCAGCGGTGTGTGGCTGTTTGACCTCTTGTGCGGGTCAGCTTGATTACCAGAACAGAAACGCTGCTGTTTTTCACGACAGCTAAACAAATGTAATCTTTTAAACAAGACTTCAGCACCATCTGCAGCTCACAGCCACACGCTTTAATCAGCTCGGTCTTCTCAAATGAAAGAGAGAGAGAGAATAAAGAGAGTGGATTATTGATGGAGGCTGTATTTCAATTCCACAAACTAAAGCCTTTGAATACTGCTGTAATAACTGACGTTCAGGATGGAAACGTCATCAGCGCTACACATCAATGTTTTGTTTGCGCTTCGGGAAATGAGCAGAAGCTTGAGTGTGTTTGCGGGATGTGCACATGTGTGATTGGGTTCGCTGAGGGGATCGCAATCACAAATGTTGATGTTAAAGGAGTATTAGAGCAGCTTTAAGCACTCTAGGATTGATTTCTATAAAAATGTCTCAGTCGTTCTGCCGCACTGAGCCAGATTAAACCATCTGCAAGAAAAGGAGACGTGCTTTCCTCTTTCAGACATTATGCTTGTGTTGTGATACAGTATATATGGTTTTACAATTCTGTGACTAAAAGCATCTAAAAGTGTGCATTTATAAACATGTTTATAAAATATTAACATAATATTTATAGATACAAATATCCATTTATAAAATACTAATAAAAAATATATGTAAAAAAGATAGTTGCTTATCTATTATTATTGAGAAGGACATACATACATACATACATACATACATACATACATACGTACTTACGCACGCACGCACGTACTTACGCACGCACGCACGTCTATATATATATGTGTGTGTGTGTGTGTATATATGTATCGAAAATTTATATATGTATCGAAAATTTTGGAACGATACCCAGCCCAACAATACATACATACATACATACATACATACATACATACATACATACATACATACATACATACATACATACATACATACATACATACATACATACATACATACATACATACATACATACATACATATCTATATATCTATCTATATCTATCTGTCTATATATATATATATATATATAAAATGGGCTCTTTGACTCATTAGGAAAATTAAGTCACTGGTCATAAAAGCTCAAGACAAAGTAAGTTAATAAAAAATAAAAGCTCTAGATGTGTTTTGAAGAATCAGACTGCTGGAGAAATCCACTGAGCTGAGAGACAGAGGAAAGGAAGAGGAAATTACACAGGAAATGAAGAGAGACATGGAAAGAAAACAAGCGTTGCCCAGACGTTTCCCAGATTTCAATCTGAAACCAGTCCAAGTTACCAGAGAGACAATATGAACACACACACACTGGAACTATAGGCCGAGGCAGTTTCTGAAAAAAAAATAAAATAAAAAAAAACATGGAGAACTCACTCGTGAAGAGCTCACTATTAAAACTATGAAGCCAGATCAGTCTCAAAAATAATATATTTATAAAACAAAATTCCTACACAGTTCACATTTTCAAGATTGATTTTGTAAATTCAAAACACAATTTGTCAATATGCAAATCCAGATTCAAAACACAATTTGTAAATACGCAAATCCAAATTCAAATTTTGTCAAATTAAAACACCATTCATAAATATGTAAATTAAATTCGTAAAACAATGTAAATACGCAAATCCAAATTCATAAAACTATTTGTAAATTCAAAACACAATTCAGAAATATGCAAATATAATTCTCAAACTCAAAACACCATTCGTAAATACCTAATTTGCAAATTCAAAACACTGTTCGTAAATACGAAAATCCAAATTCAAAAAATAACTCTTAAATTTAAAACACAATCCATACATATGCAAATCCAAATTCAAAACCCAATTTGCAAATTCAAAACACCATTTGTAAATATGCAAATCCAATTCGCAAATTCAAAACACAATTCGTAAATACGCAAATCCAAATTTAAAACACAATTTGTAAATTCAAAACATCATTCTAAAATTCAAAACACAATTCATAAATATGCTAATACAAATACAAAACACTATTTGCAAATACGCAAATCCAAATTCAAAACACCTTATGTAACACAAATCCAAATTAAAAAAAATATTTGCAAATTCAAAACACCATTTGTAAATGCGCAAATCCAAATTTAAAACACAATTCATAAATGCACAAATCCAAATTTAAAATACAATTCGTAAATACACAAATCAAATTCAAAACACAATTTGTAAATTCAAAACACAATTCATAAATATGCAAATATAATTCTTAAACTCAAAACACCATTCGCACATTCAGAACACCATTTGTAAAAAGGCAAGAGACGATAACCATTTTCAAGGTATAGCGCGATTTAGTCAGATTTAGTTTTAGTTTCTTACTCAGACATTAAAAAGTATATATATTAGAGCAGTAATCACAATACTGTGATTCCATGAAACCGTAATGTTTTTAACCAAGGTTATCATATCATCAGAATGCCCATGCCTATTTGAAAATACGCAAATACAAATTCAAAACACCATTCGCAAATACAATCCATAGATTCAAAACACAATTCATAAATAAGCAAATCCAAATTTAAAACACAATTCGTAAATTCAAAACACAATACGTAAATACACAAATCCAAATTCAAAACACCATTCGTAAATTCGCAAATCTAAATTCAAAACACCATACGTAAATACGCAAATCCAAATTCAAAACACCATTCGTAAATTCGCAAATCTAAATTCAAAACACCATACGTAAATACGCAAATCCAAATTCAAAACACCATTCGTAAATTCGCAAATCTAAATTCAAAACACCATTCAGAAAGAAGCAAATCCAATTCGTAAAATTTATAAATTAAAAAATTAATTGTAAATTTATCATTCACAGATCACAATTTTATTTACCGATCAATTAAACACGCAAGGCTACTTTATGCATTAAATAATTATATAAAGAATTGAATTATCCTTATTTCCGATCTCTTAGACCTACACTTTATTCTGTTTTACAGTTTTAACATGTACATGCTGTTTAGCAAACATTTTAGCACTTCGAAAGTTATTAAACTACGTGTCTTTTACTAAAAAACAAAAGATCAAGGATTGAAATGAAAAAACAATCACGCCATCTTGCAATGCTTTGAGGGTTAAATTCGTGAGTTAAAACTACACACATGAAGTAAACATTCTATACAGATAAATCCAAGACCAATAAAAATATCTAGATATATTTTTATTTATTTATTTTATTTTACTTTAATGAATATATTTTAGTGTTACTTTGTATTATATCTACGTAATAATTTCTTCAATTTTCAATGTGTATTTAAAAATAAAACATTAAAAAGCCAGCGAAGAGAAGTTTAACCCTAACCCTGACATGACCTTTATTGAATTATTCACAGGGTAAACTATTAATCAATTATTATTATTATTGCTGGTCAACAAGCCTACTTATTTCCCGAATACAATGGGACTTCAACACACAAAAGACACACAATAATAACAACAAAAAAACTCCTACTTTCCAATGTTGTCTGGAAGTGCTTGTAAGGAAATGTCATTGATGGAAAGGCATGCTAAATTCCGTAATTCTGGAAAACTTTCAGGCAATCTGAAACAAAACAAACACATAAAGCCTTTTTCACACAGGGAATGACAGAGTGTACAGGTGAATATACATACATAGGAATAAATCACGAACATTTTAACTCAAACTGAAGCTGATCTGAGAACAGCAGCATTACAACATCCAGCAAATCGGGGGAACAAACAATTAAACTGGGCCAAAGTGGATCCAGTACTAATGCATAACGGATGACCTGTCCAGCACAACAGCGCCATTAGCATAGCGTCAATAAACCACAGAGACATCCGTTATCGTGTTAGTCATGAATAACATCACAATTAAGAGTCGCTTAAAGAAGCACACAGACCCGATGCAAAATGATCTGATAAGCGACTCTACAACTGATACAGCACTGAAGATGCGTTCAATATCCAAAAATCATGTTCAAATATGATAATTAGGCTTTAACAGAACATCTCTTAGCTATCAACGCATTGCAATGGATGTTTTGAAACTACAGAGCAATGATTATAAAAATAAGTGTTTAGGTATACAGGTGAAGTCAGAATTATTATCCCCCTTGAATTATTCGCCTCTGTTTATTTTTAAATGCACATCATTTACCTTGTCAAAGGATTTCCACTAAAATCTGCTACTTGGAGGGTTTTACAATATGAAATGCTTTCAGGGAGCTCCATGATGTCTGCGAAAGAGAGAAGAAACAGATTTTATCCACTTGCAACAATAAAAACCTTGTAATACTGAAAACAATCCTTGAAAGCTGCCCATGTAGGCTGTATTTTATGGATTCGAAGAACACCCGACCAATAGTGGGTTTGTCAAATATATATAGTCTACGATAACATTGTGATAGTTGATTTAACAATGCGAGCTGACATTATCCAGCATGTCTGTGACTTCGCAAAACCCAAACATTAGCGTGTCTTAAGAGTGCAAAGGCAAAGACTACAGTGAAACCTGTCGGAACACAGTCAGAATAAACACATAATTCAAGCTATAAAATTATTATTACAATAATATTTTTATTAACACTTAAATTTGTATAGTATTACTTATTTTACACAACAGTTCAACAAACTAGCCCCTTCAGACCCTGCGTCTATTACGATGGACATCCCATGACATCCCATGTTTTTTTCACTCACGGAGCATTTCACTAGAGGTCTGAACCTATACTGGTCTCACGGTTCGGTTCAGTTACGATTATCATGCCGTCGATTCGGTTCAATTCGATATCTCAGTGCATCACGGTGCATTGACGATGCTTTCCATATATAGTGTTATATTTTAGGGGGGAGGCTATAACAAGCTGTCTGTATAAACAAACAGAGACACAGCACCACACTGTCTCTTATTCAAACACATACACAAACATAAACAGCACCAAACAAACACACACACACACACACACACTTAAGCCCTCGCAACAGGGAGAGCTCGCGTTCAGCCCATCAGCCCAGACGTGGCCATCATCCTTTGCGGTCTGTTGTCTACAGATCCAGTAATGTGGAAATGGAGTGTGCTGCTAGTAGCGGGGATGAAAAATAGCTGGAAATGATCGAACCTAAAGCGGATTTAAAATTGGATGTGTGGAAGCATTTGGGGGTGTTGTTGTTGTTGTCACCGCGCGCGTAGTGAAGAGCCGATGAAGAGCGGTGTTGTTGCGCGCCTACTGTAAAGTGCTGGGTTGGGGGGGGGGGGGGGGGGGGGTGAGCGCTCATACTCAAGAGCGGTGTTGTTGCGCGCCTACTGAAGGGCAGGACGGAGGGTGTGTCGCGTCACGGGGGCACTTTTGATCATTTTGGAAGGGCACTTTCTATCCAAGACATGTGTAAAAAGGGCATGTGTACTGCACAGGTTGAGCCCTATGTGTGCACGTGCCTGCAAGTTGGGGAATACGACTAATAACAGTCATGGGGACTGCAGAACACAGCACACTTGTTAGATTGATGCAGATATTGACTTGTACCGTAAAGAGACCTCTATCTCACTCATGGCTTGTCCTCTCACGTGGTGGAAAGACAATGCACAACGTTACCCACTGCTGTCAACCTTGGCTAAATCATATCTCTCTGTCCCAGAAACCTCAGTCCCAAATGAGAGGGGTTTTTCTGTTGCAGGGGACATGCCCAGAGACCCCAGCTTTTACCAGATTATAGTTATATGATCATTTTCCTTAAAAAACCCACTTCTATTTAAGTGAGTGAGTGATTAAATGTTGATTAAATGTTTTCAACAATACTAAATTGAAACTTTATTTTTTTATATGGTTTAATAATTTTTTGTTATTGAAAATATTTAAGTTGCTGTTTCAAAGCTTACAGATAGATGGCTAATTTGTATGTCGTTGACACTTTTGGCACTTTTTAGGAGTATTTTCATTAGTTTTGTTTTTCCTGTAAATGATTCAATAAATACCGTACCGTGCCATTCATACCGAGGTATTACCGTACCGTGAAATTCTGATACCGTTACATCCCTAGTGATTAATATTATCAATTATAATACATGTTTGTTTTTTATAAATTCCATACATATAATAGTATTTAATTGATCAGAAATGTCAATTATCAGAATTGTGCCAGCCTAAAAAGATGCGTCTTCAAGTGAGATTTGAACACATGAAGAGAGTTACTATCTTGTGAATACAAGCATATCTTATATATATATATATTTACCTACTGTATATACTACAAGTACATCTTGTGAAAGTAACAGAAGCATAGCTCAAAACTGGAGATCGAATGGAAGCCAAATGCAAATGTAGATTGACTAAAATATCTTTGGTAATTTATTTTTTCCATCAGGAATTTAAATAATTATTAGTTTTAACTGATGTGAGTTAGAGGTATCAATGACCTCAGAGCTCTCAGTGGGTCTGTCTTTATAAGCTCCTGCTGAAATCCGCTCCCCTACGAGGAAAGAGAATGTGAGTTTTACCTCCAGATTGTTGCACTATTTTTGCTGCCAAATTACAGGCTTATATTTTGGTCCCTTATGGTTTCCATTTCAGATCCTGCCTTGCAAAAGCACCTAACCAGCAAGGTAGATCACAAGGGTTTGAAACAAAGCCAATATTTTAGATATATAAACATGCCTGCCATAAAAAGGTAACTAGAGAAACCAAGAGAGATCAGAGTTCAGCTGGAATATGATGGCAATTTATATGGAAGGAACTAGGCTGAAAACACTGTGTAAACACACAGAGAGCATAAAACTGCTCTTAAAGTGACAGTTCACCCTCAATATGTTCTGTATTATGCCTAACACACATTAAACAAAAGAACTGCAAATTTGTATATTTCAAAATTAAGGTTTTTAAATTAAATGTACAAAGCAAAAGGACATAAGTGTGTATCTCTAAAAATAAATAAATATTAATTTAATTATGTAATAATAAAGCTTAAAGTGACTTAATTGATTAGAAAACAAAACTTATGTTATACTCTATATATGTTATCTTAGGTTTAGATGTTTTTACTAGAAAGCAACACAAAAATGTTAAAGAATAAAAAAATAAAACGAAACGAAATAATTACTTAAAGTTAAATAATTAAAACAATAAATAAAATATGAAATAAAATAGTAAATAAATCAAATAAAATTAAATTAAACAAAAAAAAATCTGAAATAAAATTTAAAAAAATAATTAAAAAAATCTTAAATAAAATTAGACAAAACGCTAAAACAAAATAAAATAAAAAATATAAAATAAAAAAATAAAATAACATAAAAATATAAAATAAAATAAAACATTAAAATGAAATAAAATACAAAATATGAATTAAAACAAAATAAATTAAATTAAAATTAACAAATATAAAGTAAAATAAAGCATTAAAATGAAATGAAATAAAAACAATATGAAATAAAAATATATATAATAAAATTTAAATTTAAATATGAAATAAACTAAAATGAATAAAAATAAAAATATATAAATAAAATAAAATAAAAATATGAAATAAAATAAAATAAATTTTAAAATAGAATAAAATAAAATTATGAAATAATAATGGGACTAGAAAGAAAGACAAAACATCAGGGAATACAGTAAAACATAAAATTAAATAAAAAAAATATATATATATATTAAAAATAAAATAGAATAAAACAATTAATAAAATAAAAAATGTATAAAATACAAGTTATTTATTATTTTTTTATAGTGGGGTTTGATCAAAAATTAAAATAGTCCTTCACTGTATGGACCAAAAATGCCAACTTTCATCTGTTCCCAGAAAAACAATCAGGTTCAAAAAGACATGAAAGACTCGAGCCATTTAAAACAACCAGACACCACAAACCATGAAGTCTACTTTTATAAAGACCTCTTGAACAAAAATAGTAAAAACAGCATTAGCGAGAGCTGAGTTTGGGTGTGGATGCGCAGAGATGCAGACTGGGAATTACTGTGAGCGATGCTGAATGTAATTGTGGAGCAGCTGCTGAAATATGATGGGCGTTTGCTGGGAAAAGAGCTCGATGCGGGAGGCCAAAGTTTCTCACACACACTTACAGCAATTAATGTGTGGTCTGACCAGGCATGGGGTGATAACCGGTTTCAAGGTTTACCGCGGTTTGGTAAAGTCAAGGTTTTAAAACTGCAAAAATGTTCTGTTATACCATGCCTATGGTATATCAAGTGTTTTCAATGAGTTTTTATGACTATTTAATTTCATATTTTAAAGTAACACAGTATCTCCAGCAGAAAAGGAGACTCTATATCAAATCAAATATTTTAGAGCAGTAATCACAATATGATTTGTTTAATCAAAGGTGATCATATCATCAAAATCTTACACCGGCCCATGACTAAATCTGATAGGGGAAAAGCTTCTTACCGTTTCTCGAGATGTCGAGCTCTACAAGCTGGTTAAAGTTGGCTATATCCCCCGGCAGCCGCTGGATTTCATTGTCGCTCAGACCAAGTTTTCTCAACTTCGTCAAATTGAAAAATGGCTGAAACAGAGCAAGAAAAACACCAATTAAATACTAATACACTTCTGGATTTGTAAACAATTGTATTGTATCTATTCTGGAGGTGCATAACAGTGAATAAATATGCAATATTGTTGTTGAGTATTGCAATAACGATATTTCTTACGATGTATCATTATTGCCATGCTCGTTATTTTTGTTTTGACGCGCCGCGTCAAAACCTTCTCCACCAATCAGGTTTGCACTTTTGTTCACGTGCACGGAGCAGCTGAAGTTACCGTGAACAGCAGTTGGAGGCGCCCAAGCGCAAAACTGTCAATGCAAGCGCACATTGAAGAAGATGCCCAGAGGCGATATGAACGTGGGGCTGCTTATTGCTCTTGTACACAATAATCTTTTTTTTCAACGCTAGAGCAGGAGCTGCTGCTTGAACCATTCATGCTTGTTCGATAAAATAAAATAAAAATAAAAATAAAAATAAATAAATAAATAATAATAAAATAATAAAAAATATATAAAATGTCAAATAAAATAACATAAAAATATAAAATAAAATTAAACATCAAAATGAAATAAAATACAAAATATTAAATTAAATAAAATAAATTAAAATAAAAAAATCTAAGATAAAATAAAGCATTAAAATTAACTAAAATAAAACAATATGAAATGAAATTAAATAAATTAAAATATAAAATAAAATTTAAATTTAAATATGAAATAAAATAAATGAATAAAAATATATATTAAAAAATATAAAATTAAATAAATTTATGAAATAAAATTAAATAAAATTAAAGTAAAAATATAAAATAAAATAAAAACAAGAAATAAATAAATTAAAATAAAATATCACCAGTAACTTAAACAACAAGCGCGTTAACTTCCTCTCCTCACCTTCTTCTGTGTTATAAGAGGGTGTCAGAAGCTTAAAGTTGTGTAGCGCCATCTAAAATCAAGGAGGAATTTTTTTATAAACGTCTGCTTGACGCCACTGAAAAGCGCTTGGGTTTGAATATGCAAAAACGTCTCGTAAAACGCTGACGATAAAAGCAAACAAAAAGCGTCCCGATGTGTAGGAGGCCTTAAGAAACCCACCACATCTCCAATAACCACAACTACTACTACCTGATCTTTCTGTGATCATCACAAATTTGACTGTTTGTAACTTCATAACTAACTCAAAAGACTAAAGACTGAAGGCATCATTTATGTTGCGTGGGTGTTGAGATCCTGATCTTTTACTGATTAATCGTGCAGCTTACACTGCATGCATTACTGCAGGCTAAACAAGTGGTGACAAAAAACATCTTTAATAACCTAAGAAACCCACCGCATCCTCAATAACCACAACTACTACTGGCTGATCTCTCTGTGATCATTACAAATTTAGGATTAATCTACAAGTAAAAAAACAATGTATTCGGATCACGTGGATCATCATGGATCAACTGTGCTCCGTTACACCCCTAGTTAAACAACTTAAAAGTATAAGTGATACTTATCAACATCCATTTATGCTTAATATTATTTTAAAAATGTCTTGCTGACAAATGAGTACAACCTAGAGGTTTGGAAGATTGCGGCACAGCACAAAGATCTAAAATGAAACCTAACTGCACTGTAATTCTTTAATACGCCATTCAGCTAAACAAACAGTACAGTACATTATTATGCCATCCCGAACATAGCCTATGCAACTCAGAAGGGTGTTTAGAGAGGATTATGGGTAATTCTGATGCTCTACTGACTCACATTTGAGTATTATTGATGCGCTGGTCTACGAATACAAGACACACAAAGAAAATCCCCCAACAAAACGGCTGCAAACGCAAGCAAATCCAGACAGAGTTGTTCCAAGACCACTTCACAGACGAAAACAAAAGTAGTTAAAACGGTTAGTAATTACTAATGTCCAGTGGCCTGGCAAAAGCAGCTCAGTGTGTATGGCTCTCTGTGATGTAATCAGCTATTCATGTCTATCTGGCTGACCTACTTGTTGAGTTCCTCCCACCTCTCACTGGCACCACCATTGATAGCAGAAGGGGGGAAAAGTGCATTTGAAGCACCCCAGAAAACAGCAGTCAGACAGAGGCAGAGTCAAACACACAGCCTGGCTGCAGGTGTACAATACAGCTCAAGATTTAAAGGGACGGATCACTTTAAAATGCCCTGGAATCCCCCTACTGTTTATCCATTGGAATTACCAGTGTTACTACTGAATAAATAATAGGGTTGGGCGATATTGCAAAAAGTATCACGATATCATGTTTCATATCATTCGATATCAATAATTATTAAATATTTTTAACAACAGATTTAGGAATATTAGGATTTTTTTCCATTTACCCACTTTATTTTAATTTACCAAAAGGCAAATCTTTTTGAGTAATTTCTTTCATTTGGTTCAATTTGCCAAAATATTATGTTACAAATTGCTTCCAAACACATCTACAACTAGCCCAAAAGGTTAATCACGCGACAAATAAGTCATAAATAGAAAACTATAAGAAGGAGAAAATAATAATTCAATGTTGACCTGCTCTTTTGTCTATGAAGGTATTGTTGTCTCTTTGCTCAGCTCACTTCTTCATGTCTTCAAATGTCGGCGATTCGTTCACGTTACACTGACAGTCACATATAATCATAAACCAAAGTACATAGTCTATAGGAGCCATGATGATTAGTTCACCTTTCAAGTCTTCTGGTTCTTGAGTCGTTCGTTCATCACGTGACAGAATGACTCAAACCCGAGGACTCGAGAGATGATCGGATCAATTCTCTTTCCGGCTCTAAACGCGTATGATTGGCCCGTGAGGAACGAATGACTCAGACCTGATAGAGAACTCGAGAGATGAACGGTTCAATTCTTTTTCCGGCTCTAAACGCGTATGATTGGTCCGTGAGGAACGAATGACTCGGAGCCAATAGAGGACTCAAGACGTGAACAGATCAATTCTCTTTCCGGCTCTAAACGCGTATGACTGGCCCGTGAGGAACGAATGACTCAGACCCGATCGAGGACTCGAGAGATAAACGGATCAATTCTATTTCCGGCTCTAAACACGTATGATTGGCCCGTGAGGAACGAATGACTCAGACCTGATAGAGGACTCGAGAGATGAACGGATCAATTCTCTTTCCGGCTCTAAACACGTATGATTGGTCCGTGAGGAACGAATGACTTAGAGCCAATAGAGAACTCGAGAGATGAACAGTTCAATTCTATTTCCGGCTCTAAACGCGTATGATTGGCCCGTGAGGAACGAATGACTCAGACCCGATCGAGGACTCGAGAGATGAACAGTTCAATTCTTTTTCCGGCTCTAAACGCGTATGATTGGCCCGTGAGGAACGAATGACTCAGACCCGATAGAGAACTCGAGAGATGAACAGTTCAATTCTTTTTCTGGCTCTAAACGCGTATGACTGGCCCGTGAGGAACAAATGACTTAGAGCCAATAGAGGACTCGAGAGATGAACAGTTCAATTCTATTTCCGGCTCTAAACGCATATGATTGGTCCGTGAGGAACGAATGACTCAGACCCGATAGAGAACTCGAGAGATGAACAGTTCAATTCTCTTTCTGGCTCTAAACGCGTATGACTGGCCCGTGAGGAACGAATGACTTAGAGCCAATAGAGAACTCGAGAGATGAACAGTTCAATTCTATTTCCGGCTCTAAACGCATATGATTGGTCCGTGAGGAACGAATGACTCAGAGCCAATAGAGGACTCAAGACGTGAACGAATCAATTCTCTTTCCGGCTCTAAACGCATAAGATTGGTCCGTGAGGAACGAATGACTCAGACCCGATAGAGGACTCGAGAGATGAACGGTTCAATTCTTTTTCCGGCTCTAAACGCATATGATTGGCTTCTGCCTTTCCGCGATAAACGACTCGGACTTGAAATGAACTATACCACCTTCACAAATGTGTGCACACGCGGATGAACGAATCACTCCCTGAGAGGACT